>NC_080168.1:95245183-95440183 GCF_950295315.1 Erinaceus europaeus | reverse complement strand
CCCAAGAAGGACTTCAGGGACTTAACTGGAAGTTCTGAATTTGGGCATTGTTATTCTTCCAGCTTCAAATACAACAACAACAACAATTCAAGTTATCGCCATGACACAGGGTACACAGGTTCCTGAAATTCTCTCCAAAGTCCTGACAAGAAGGCCTTTCTGGATTCTTTGCTACAACCTTTACTGTTTTCTCAGCATTCACACAGAACTCAAGAGACCCAAAGAGGCAGTTTCTCTATGACACTTCATGTACCTAAACCACATACATACCTCATCTCCATGCATATTCGCCATGTATTTGAACTCTGGAATCCCAACTCTGTGTTCTCTTGGAAACCGCCCCACGACAAGAACCCACAGGTTTCTGCCTTTACAAGGAAGAAAAAGATAGAAAAATAAGTTGTCTTTAAAAATGTCAAATTACGGGAGTCAGGCTGTAGCGCAGCGGGTTAAGCGCAGGTGGCGCAAAGCACAAGGATCAGCATAAGGATTCTGGTTCGAACCCCGGCTCCCCACCTGTTGTTATAATTCGGTGGCTCCAGCTGGCCGGACTAGCTTCACGGGCGGGTAACAGAGACGCGGAGACAACGGCTGGGTAGGGAAGCTGTATTTCTTTATTCAGGAACAACGATTCATAAACTAAACCAAACTAATCACCAAATAGAACTCTGCTGTCTCTTTGCAGCGGCGCAAGCACTCTCTCCAACTCTGGAACTCAGGAACCCTCGAACTCTGGAACTCTGGCGGGGTTCCTAGGGGCGGGGCCAAGCGGCCCAAACTAACTGGACTGATCCAATTCTCTTGGCGGGGGAGAACTAGAACCCAATGTAAAGCATACAACACCCACCTGCAGGGGAGTCACTTCACAGGTGGTGAAGCAGGTCTGCAGGTGTCTATCTTTCTCTCCTCCTCTCTGTCTTCCCCTCCTCTCTCCATTTCTCTCTGTCCTATCCAACAATGACAACAACAATAATAACTACAACAATAAAACAACAAGGGCAACAAAAGGGAATAAATAAATAAAATAAATATTAAAAAAAAGTCAAATTAACTCTGGGAGAATAAGAATAGGGGATAAACAATGCTGTTACTTCTGTCACCCAAACAGTTTCACTTTCCGAGGTGACTAAAATTCGTGACTAATACTTCTGTGCTTATAATGCTCTTAGTTTAGGGTCATAGCCCTTTCAATTCAGCACAAATATTTAACTTATTCTTTTTAGAATGTCACTTTTTTTTTTTTAATTGAAGACTTTCTAGGATTTGCTTTGAGTTTCTGGAAATGATTTTGCTAGTGAACAGAATTGTGCTAACAAGCAAGGTGCTTGAGTTCATAGTATGTGGAAGTATAAAAAAGGAGCAGCAGCAGTAAGTCATGTAAGTCAGAAGGGAGATTAAAGGGCCCCCCAACCCCCAGAGCACTGCTCTTTGGTTTACGATGGCACTAAGAACTGAACTTGGGACTTTGACACCTTGGGCATAAAAGTCTTGCATAACCATTATACTATTTGTCCAGCTGCAGTATGTTTTTTAAAGTAACACACTAAACTTTGTATTCAAATGTTCATGTGATACAATACTCTTGTGTGCAGGAATTCAGCCAAGTCAACTGGGAACCACAATTCATTCTACTTGGTGCCTCACAGAGACCTTCTAAGTCTTAGAATGGCCACAGAGTGTGATTCCAGCAAGGAGGGACAGAGACAAAAGATCATTGAGGATTTGCACTGCAAAGACATTCAGTTGGCATTCTGGTTCATGTTATCTCAGGTATCCCTTGTCATCTCACTCACGGACAAGGATTTTCAACTAAATTTAACAAGTGGGAAACTAATCTTTCAAAAGGATTAAATAAACAGTTTGTGATCATAGTCAGTAAATGGTTACAACTTGAACCCTAGATACAAACCTTGGATTCTGGGCTATATGACTTCAATTCCAACATCCCTTCCACTAACTGCTCATCTCTCAAGTGGCTTGGTTTTTTTTAAATCACCGAAACAAAGAGGTCCCTTTCAGTTTTCATATGATCAGGCTCTCTGACAACAGAGTGAGAGACTGAGTATATATGACTGAAATCTATCACATACAAAATTCAATAATGTGTGACCTCAAAGCCTACTGTGGCAGTCAAGAACCCAGGAAGGAAATCCAACAGCAAGTTAGGAGTACATGTTGAGCCAGTTTCTGCAGAAGTTTTAGATCTAGTCCTTTTAACTGAGGACCCCACAGGCTGAGGGACACTCAGCTGCCATGGAGAATCCAGGTAGATATAGATAGGACCTATACATCATCTCTCATTCCTAAGTTACATATATTAAATTTTTATTATGTTTATTTATTTATTTATTGGATAGATACAGTCAGAAATCAAGAGGAAGGGGGAAACAGAGAGAGGGAGACAGAGCGACACTTGCAGCCTTACTTCACCACTAGCAAAGCTTTCCCCCTGCAGGTGGGGACTGGGGGCTTGAACCTGGGTCCTTGCACACTGTAAGTGCGTGCATTCAGCCAGCCCCATACCTATTTTCCTTACAATGTTTAGTGAAGTTTGACATGTCAGATTTAGTGACTTCAAGAATTCCCAGAAAATATCCACAAAATGCAGCTTATGATTAATGCCACCTGTTCAGTGTATAGTCCTAGAATGGATATACCCCCCCCCCCTTTATCAGAGACACAGAGGCAGAGAGTAAAAGAGACCACAGCACAATACTGAAGCTTCCTTCAATGCAGTGGTGGCCAGGCTCAAACTTAGGTGGCACATCAAAGCATTGCACTACTCAAGTGAGCTATTTTGTCATCCTTCAGTGCACAGTCCTCATTCATTCATTCATTCATAGATCCATTTATTTATTTATTTTAAATACATTTATATTGGATAGATCCAGAGAGAAATTAAGAGGGGAGGAGGAGATGTAGACAGACATCTGCAGTACTGCTTCACCACTTGTGAAGTTTCCCCCTTGCAGGTGGGGATTGGAGGCTTGAACTTGGGTCCTTGTGCACTGTAGCATGTCCAATCAACAGGTGTGCCATCACCCAGATATCCATTTATTTAACACTACTACACCAAGATATTTACTAGGGGACCAGACTGTACAGCTAAGTCACATTCTCTATGCCTCTGATCTAGTGGAGAACAACAACATACAGGGGGTGGTGAAGCAGGTCTGCAGGTGTCTCTCCCCTTCTCTATTTCCCCCTCCCCTCTCAATTTCTCTCTGTCCTATCCAATACAAATGAAAAATGGCTGCCAGAAGCAGTGGATTTGTAGTGCTGGCACCGAGCCCCATCAATAACACTGGAGACAAAGAGAGAGAGGGAGAGAGAGAGAGACAGAATAGCAACATGCAAACATAATTACACTAGGTGATGATATGTATCAACATAGATATGGTATAAGATACTGAATAGATGTGGAGTAGAGAGGAAATGGAATAACCTTTTATACATTTCCTCAGGCTGGGGAGACAGCATAATGTTTATGCAAAAAACTCATGTCTGAGGCTCCAAGACCCTAGGTTCAATCCCCAGCACCATCATCAGCCAGAGCTGAGTAATGCTCTGGTGTCTCTCTCTCCTCTCTGCCTTTCTCTGTATCTCTGTCATTAAAATAAAATATTAAAAAATATTTCCTCAATAAAACTGTTTTTAAAAAAGTACTTTTAAAAAAGTACTTTGTTGTCAACTGTAAACTATTAATTCTTCCAGTAAATTTTTTTAAAGTAATAAATCTAAAAAGGAAAAAAAAAACACCTTTAAAAAGAAGAAATGGGTGGTCTGGGAGGCGGTGCAGTGGATAAAGCATCAAACTCTCAAGCATGAGTTCCTGAGTTCAATCCCCAGCAGCACATGTACCAGAGTGATGTCTGGTTCTCTCTCTCTCTCTTCCTATCTCATTAATAAATAAATAAAATAATTAAAAAAAATAAGAAATGGTTGGATTTTTCAAGAAGGGAAATCCCAGAAAGCTTCATTGATGTAGGATTTTTCAGCTGAGTTCTAAATAGGGATCTCAAAAATTACTGTGTTTACTAAGTGGACAAGGATAGTCCACCCAATGATTTCCCACCAGTGCCACATAAATCACCAGAATTTTCTGTTCCCCAAAGCTATTGATTCCCAGATTAACTGGAAATTTAAAGTTCCAAAGTTAACGTTTCATGTGAAGCAAGGAAGAACTTATTCTGAGTGAGTTATTAAACCTTGCTCTAGAGGGGATTTTTTTTCTCTTTATTGGATAGAGATAGCCAGAAATCAAGAAGGTAGGGGAGAAAGAGAGGGGGAGAGAGAGAGACACATGCAGCACTGCTTCAGCATTTGCAAAGCTTTCCCTCTGTAGGTGGGGACCGGGGGCTCGAACCTGGTTCCTTGAGCACTGTAACATGTGCACTTAACCAGATGTGCCAACACCTGGTCCCGAGGGGATTTTTTTTTTTAAAAACTACTATTATTATTTTACCAGGGTACTGATCAGCTCTGGCTTATGGTGGTGCAGGGGACTGAATCTGGTTCTCTGGAGCCTCAAGCATGACAGTCTCTTGGCATAACCATTATGCCATTACCTTCACCTGGGAATTCTTTTTTATAGCAAATAATGTTTTTAAAGCTAGGATAGGGGGCTGGGGAGACAGCATAATGGGAATGACTTTCATCCTGAGGCTAAGAGGCCCCAGGTTCAACTCCCAGGACCACCATAACCAGGGCTGAGCAGTGCTCTGGTAAAAATAAATAAATAAATAAATAAAGCTAGGGTAGGGCTAGGGGAATAGCTTAGCCTACTAGAGTACCACCAGACATTCCTGAGGCCCCACAGGCTACAAGTTGTTCAATTCCTGGCACCACTTTGTGCCATAGCTGAGCAGAGCTCTGGTCCTCTCAAGTCACAATAAAGAAAATAAAAATTAAACTAGGACAATCATACAGTTGCATAGAATATGGACTAGTCTCCCCATAGACAAGGGAAAAAAATCAGTATTATCCCTGCATAAGATTTACCAATTATATTTATAACTGTTTCTGCAATAATTGATCTGTTTCACAAATGACAACAAAAGCCTGACTTGAAAGGGTGGTGAATCCAACAGTCTTTGGTTTAAGGAGAGAAATCAAACTAGTAAGACCAAAGAGAATAAGTACTCTGGCAGGTAACTCAATCTCAATGTCAGCAGGAATGACCCCTAAGTGAACTGCAAGATGAGACTTACCTTGAATAACCTCAGTGTCACACAGTCTGAGAAAGAAAACCAGCCAATAAACCTGGGTAATAGTCACAAAATGCTTCTGGAATGACAAGCCTCCTGGAGGGTTTTAACCACCTCCACCAACAAAAACTAGCCATCTCTGGCTGAGACCAGAGTAAAAGTATAAAGCACAAGCTGTTTACTTTTCACAGCCTGATAGCCAAGGTAAGGGTGATTATTGAAACGACTTTTTTTTTTTCCCTATCAAGTTTGGGAAGGCCAACTTGATTTCCAAAAATTCTTGAGAGTGTCAGTTGTGCTGAAGAATCTGATATTCTCAGCTTCTTTCTCTTTACTACAATGTAGACTAAATCCGGACAGAAAGATCTCAGCATCGTAATCAGGAACCCACTTGGGGTTCGGCAGACAATCCAGGGATGTGACATGGATGCATTTCTGTCCTTTCCTCTCCTTCTCATAAGAAAGGATGGGAAAAGGAAAAAAAGAAAAAAAAAGAAAAAAGAAAAAGAAAGAAAGATTGAACCAGGTACATAATATGAAGCACAAGGATCCCAGTTCAACCCCCCAACCCCCACCCCCGGCCCTGGTTCCCCATCTGGGGGGGGGGGCGTCTCTTCACAAGTGGTGAAGCAGGTCTGCAGGTGTCTGTCTTTCTTTCCCCCTATCTTCTCCTTCCCTCTCAATTTCTCTCTGTCCTATCCAATAGAACAGGAAAAAATGGCCATCAGGAGCAGTGGATTTGTAATGCCAGTACCAAGCACCCCCCCCCCCATAAATCTAGAGGCAAAAAAAAAAAAAGGATCAAGGAGGTCACCCAGCAGTACTGTGCATGTGTGAGGCCCTGGGTTCATTCTCAGGCCCTACATTAAAAAATAGTGCAAAGGCCAGGGTGCTGGGCTTGCAAGCATGTGGTCCCAAGTTTGATTCCTAGCATTGTGTGTGCTCTAGTTCTTGCTTGTAAATAAATAAACAAATCTTTAAAACAAGCACTGCCATATAACCAGTCTAGCATTTGATGTGCTTTTATGTAAATCACAGCAAGTTGATTCAGGGCTGGGCAGTGGCACACCAGGGTAAGCACCTATGTTACCATCCATGCACAAGGACCCGGGTTCAAACCCACTGGATTCCACCTGCAGGGAGCAAGCTTCATGAGTAGTGTCTTTCTTTCTTTGTCTCTTATCTCCCCTCCCCTCTCAATTTCTGTTTTATCAAATAAAAAGGAAAAAAAGGGGAGGTGTTGGGTAGATAGCATAATGGTTATCAAAGAGAGTCTCATGCCTGAGGCTACGAAGTTCCAGGTTCAATCCCCTAACCCACCATAAATAAACCAGAGGTACTTAGTGCTCTGGTTAAAAACAACAACAACAAAACACCTGAGTGCTGGATTTGTAGTGTAAGTACTGAGCCCTGGCAGTAAAATACAGCCTCAATGAATTTATAATGCAAAAAAAAATTCATCATGTGAGAGAAATACAAATGCAAAATTATATAACAACCATACAGAATAGACTGGTTAGAAAAAAATATTTTATTTTAGTGAAAGAAAGAGCACATGCAGACGATTGTTCACCCTTAGCTTATGGTGGTGCTGAAGACTGAGATCTTGGAGCCTTAGGCATGGAAGTCTTTTTGTATAACCATTATGCTATCTCCCTAGTCCCAGTGGCAGGCAGTAGTATTACCTTTCCACACAGATCAAAGTCTTAGGCAACCTCCTACATGGTTTTCAAAGTGTGGTCCAGGACCAGCAAAATTGGTGTGGCCCAAGAACTTATTAGAGAAGCACATTTCTCAGGTTTCAACTCAAATGTGCTGAGTCAAACACTGAGGCTGAGGGGCAGCAGCCTGTGTTTTAATGAGCTCTCTTGGGCATGCTAGTGTTTTAAAACTGTTATAATAAGAAACAGTACCAGGTAGTCTAGTGAGAGTCAGCCCTGTTCTTTTTTTTTTTTTTTTTTTTCACCAGAGCACTGTTCAGCTCTAGCTTATGGTGATGTGGGGGATTGAACCTGGGACTTCAAAGATGTAGGTATGAGAGTTTCTTTGTATAACCATTATGCTATCTTTCCCACCTCAGCTCTGTTCCTTTTTTTTTTTTTCTCTCCTTTTGTAGCCTTTGTTGCTTTATTGTTGTTGTAGTTATTATTGTGGTGCATCCCGTGAGTACCCATTCATTGGGGAAACTGACGATCCTTCCTAGCCGACTGAATCCACATGGATCCCAGTCACTTTCAAAGCCAGCAACAAGCAGCTCTTTGGCAAACGCTAGAAGAAGATTGTTGTTATTGATGCCGTCGTTGTTGGATAGGACAGAGAGAAATGGAGAGAGGAGGGGAAGGCAGAGAGGGGTAGAGAAAGAAAGACACCTGCAGACTTGCTTCACCACCTGTGAAGTGACTACCCTGAAGGTGGGGAGCCGGGGTCTCCAACCCGGATCCTTAGCGGGTCATTGAGTTTGGCGCCAAGTGCACTTAACCCACTGCACTACTGCCCAAACATATATCCCCCCCCTTCAGCTCTGTTCTTTTTTTTTTTTTCCCTCCAGGGTAATGCTCCTGGAGGGCATTTTTTCCCCCTTTTGTTGCCCTTGTTGTTGTAGCCTCGTTGTGGTTATTATTATTGCCATTGTTGACGCTATTCGTTGTTGGATAGGACAGAGAGAAATGGAGAGAGGAGGGGAAGACAGAGAGGGGGAGAGAAAGACACCTGCAGACCTGCTTCACCGCCTGTGAAGTGACTCCCCTGAAGGTGGGGAGCCGGGGGCTCCAACCGGTATCCTTACGCTGGTCCTTGCGCTTTGCGCCACATGCGCTTAACCCACTGCGCCACCGTCCAACCCCCCAGCTCTGTTCTTAACCACTATACCACACGGCTCTAGTCACCTGGGAGATGGAAAATAGATAAAGAAACCAAAGTTTACTTTGTACTATTTCTGGGGTTGAGATATTTTCTTGCACACCCCCGACCCCTGCTCTGGGAGAACTAGAACTGGGAGGAGGAGGTGAGAGAGAATTATGAGCATCCTTTGAGAAGTTAAAGCTGTTGTTTGCTCCCTTTGGAATGCAAGTTTAAAAGTGGTTTGTAAATGAGTGCCTCAGACCCCAAACTGCTGTTTACTTAAGACCTTCAAGCAAGTCTCAGTGATTTTGCCTCAAAGTTGTGAAGTCTTAAGTGGCTGTACCTTGAGATCTGGCTGCTAAATGTTTTCCCTGTAGTGAGCTTGACTACTAGTTGACAGAGGCTAGTCTATATCAAAGTAGTGTGGTGGCTGGAGTAGCAAGAGAAGAGAGGGACAAACCTGGTCTCTGGGACATAAAACTCATGCACCACTGTTTACTCGGCTGAGGCCTTCTGTCTGTTTCCGTACTTGCAAAGGCGAGAACCCACACTTAGATGTCTCGATTCTATAGTCAGCCACACAGTCCCTAGGGATGCTAAACTGCTATTTCCTGTGTAGTGAACTGAACATTCCTGAACAGAGGGACTTGTCAAGAAGGGACCCAGGGGCTCAGAAAGGAATCTGAGGCTACTGTGAAAAGGGCCTGAAAAGGGCTCAGCCTCAAAGAAAACATGGGCTCTATCTTTTGCCTGGAGGGTATTTCTATTATTTATTTATTTTTAATTTTTTATGTTTATTTATTTATTTTCCCTTTTTTGTTGCCCTTGTTGGTTTTCATTGTTTTGTAGTTGTTATTGATGTCGTTGTTATTGGATAGGACAGAGAGGAATGGAGATAGGAAGGGAAGACAGAGATGGGGAGAGAAAGACAGACACCTGCAGACCTGCTTCACCACCTATGAAGCGCCCTCCCCCCCAACCCCCGCATGTGGGGAGCTGGGGGCTTGAACTGGAATCCTTACACTGGTCCTTGGGCTTTGCGCCACATGCGCTTAACCCGCTGCGCTACTGACTGATTCCCTCATTTCTTTATTATCTTCAGTGTCCTGGTCTGAGTTTTTCAGGTAGAAAGGAGAGACAGAGACAGAGAAGGAGAAAGGAAAAGACATGAGCGAGGGTAGATAGCATAATGGTTAAGCAGAGAGACTCTCAAGCCTGAGGCTCCCAAGTCCCAGGTTCAATCCCCTGAACCACCATAAACCAGAGCTGAGCACTGTGCTCCTTTAAAGAGAGAGCAGAAGAGAGACTACCGCACCTAGGCTCAAAACTGGGCAGTGTGTGTGGCCACAAAGATGCACATCCAGGTGAGCTATCTTGCTGGCTTAGGGGGGAGCTGATTCTAAATCCTACTTGTGGTTTGACATATCTGTGACTTGATTTAATTTAGTAGCAATTGGAGTGGGGGTGAGGTCACAAGAAGCATCTATGTCCTGTCTGTACACAGGTTTTAACTTCTGCTGCACTAGAGTTTCCCACTGCAGAGATCTGGGGTATCTGCTGTGCGGGTGTGATCTGGGTTCTAGAGGTCTGTGGGACTTCTGCACAGGGGAGAGAGACAAGTCTTTATGATTGGAATCCAGAATCCTCTCTCATTCAGACTAAAAATTACCCTCATGGGTGGGCTCTGACAAGGATCCAGTTTTCCAGGTCAATTCCAGAGAATATACGCTTCTTGGAGCATCTCCATAAAAGAATACCAAAACCAGGAGTAGCACAGTGGGTTAAGCGCACGTGGTGCAAAGCGCAAGGACCGGAGTAATAATCTCCGTTTGAGCCCCTGGCTCTCCCACCAGCAGGGGAGTTGCTTCATGAGCGGTGAAGCAGGTCTGCAGGTGTCTGTCTTTCTCTCCCCATCTCTGTCTTCCCCTCCTCTCTCCATTTCTCTCTGTCCTATCCAACAACAATGACATCAATAATAACAGCAATAATAAATACAACAATAAAACAATGGCAACAAAAGGGAATAAATAAATACATATTAAAAAAAAAGAATACCAAAACCAGAACCACATACCTGTTTGTTTATGTTTGTTTGTTTTAAGGAAAGAGTGAAAGAGACCATAGAACTGAAGCTTCCTTCAGTGTGGTGATGGTAAAGCAATGGGCTCTTTAGTGCATGGTCTAGGCATCTGGTTTTGAGTTAGATTTTTCTTTTTTATTATTATTAAATTTTTAAAAATATTTATTTATTTATTTTCTCTTTTGTTGCCCTTGTTTTTTTTACTGTTGTTGTAGTTACTATTGTTGTTGTTATTGATGTCATTGTTGTTGGATAGGACAGAGAGAAATGGAAAGAGGAAGGGAAGACAGAGAGAAGGAGAGAAAGATAGACACCTGCAGACCTGCTTCACCACCTGTGAAGGAACTCCCCTGCAGGTGGGGAGCTGGGGGGGCTCGAACCAAACTGGGATCCTCACAGGGGTCCTTGAGCCTTGTGCCACATGCACTTAACCCGCTGTGCTACCACCTGAGTTAGATTTTTCCTGAGTTAGATTTTTCTAATGCTATGGGAAGATGGATTTTCATTTGCTTACACATTTCTCCCAATGATGCTAATGTTTTGAAACGGTTCCCAGGAAATGTAAGGTTCCACATTAGCGGGGAGGTTTGGGAGACTGTTTTGAAGCACAGCTTCATCAATTGTTAAGTTTTCCTCCTGCAGGCAGGGATCAGATGCACCATAGCCTGACCCTCTCTTTCCTTTCCTTTCTTTTTTTTTTTTTTCCTTTTTTTCTTCCTTCCTTCCCTCCTTCTTTTCTTTCATTTCCAATTCTGCTATCACTTTATTGAGAAAATGTTGATTTATAGGATTTTTGTTGTCACAAGGATATAGTTCCATAATTCCCCAAGACAGGTAGATGTCAATACATTTCACCCTCAACCAAACCATCATCTTATTCTCCTATAGGGACTTAGAGTCCCAACTGTCCTTCAGTCCTTCTCTGTGGGGTTTTAATTTTTAAATAAAGAATTCTGATGGTTCAGGGCTATTTCCTTTTTCAACAGGAAGGAAAGGAAGACTACGGAAATGAAGTGAACTGGAATAAACTTCCTTTTCTCTTTTTTTTTCAAGACTATTAGACTCCCAAAGAAGCAAAGTGACTTCTTGTCTCATTGGTTACCCATTACTCACCAAAACAAGATTGTAGGAAATTCCTCTGCCTTCCTTCTTCATAACCTTTCCTTCCCTATTTCTCCCACTCAATTCTCAGATGAGGTGGTGAACCCATGTTCCCTCCCTCTAAAATTTTTAATTTTTTTGTTAAAGTTTATGATTATTTTATCTTTATTTATTTATTGGTTAGAGACAACCAGAAATCAAGAGGGAAGGGGGAGACAGAGAAGGAGAGACAGAGAGACACCTGCAACACTGCTTCACCACACAAAAAGCTTTTCCTCTGTAGGTGGGAATCTGGGGCTCAAACCTGGGTTCTTGAGCAGTGTAATATGTGTACCCAATCAGGTGCGCCACCACTCAGCCCCATACAATTTTTAATTGTTAGACTATCAATTGTAAGAATAAAAAAGACAGTTTGAAAGATTAATTCTCAGGGAGTCTGCGCTGGCTGTAGCGCAGCGGGTTAAGCGGAGGTGGCGCAAAGCACAAGGACCGGCATAAGGATCCCGGTTCGAACCCCGGCTCCCCACCTGCAGAGGAGTCGCTTCACAGGCGGTGAAGCAGGTCTGCAGGTATCTATCTTTCTCTCCTCCTCTCTGTCTTCCCCTACTCTCTCCATTTCTCTCTGTCCTATCCAACAACGACAACAACAATAATAACTACAACAATAAAACAACAAGGGCAACAAAAGGGAATAAATAAATAAAATAAATATTTTTTAAAAAAAGAAAGATTAATTCTCATATCTCAGCCATCATAAGTTAGCCACTGTCCCTTCCTCTTGTCCTTTTTCTTTCTGAAGAGATAGGAAACTTGTTTTTAAATCCCCAAAGTGAAAGTCTCAAGGGACTTCATTCTATAAAAAGCTAAGAACTTCCCTTTTTGATCCCTTAGGAGAAAGACTGCCTTTTCTTTTTCTTTTTTTGAAGACAGTACTACCTTCTAGTACAAACAACTACTAGAAGATTTTTTTTTTTAATTTTTTAAGAAAGGATTAATGAACAAAACCATAGGGTAGGAGGGGTACAACTCCACACAATTCCCACCGCCCAATCTCCATATCCCACACCCTCCCCCGATAGCTTTCCCATTCTCTAGCCCTCTGGGAGCATGGACCCAGGGTCATTGAGGGTTGCAGAAGGTAGAAGGTCTGGCTTCTGTAATTGCTTCCCCGCTGAACATGGGCGTTGACTGGTCGGTCCATACTCCCAGTCTGCCTCTCTCTTTCCCTAGTAAGGTGTGTCTCTGGGGAAGCTGAGCTCCAGGACACATTGGTGGGGTTACTAGAAGATTTAAAAAATATATATATTTTAATTTATTTATTATTGCATAGAGAAATTGAGATGAAAGGGGAGAAAAAGAACGCTTTCCCCCCACAGGTGGGGACCAGGGCCTTGAACCTGGGTCCTTGTGCACTGTAATGTGAGCGCTTAACTCAGTGTGCCACCACCTGTCCCCCTTGAAGATATTTTTGAAAATGCATTAATTACAGCTAGCCATTTTATATTTATTGCCCATCTTAGGTTTTTCTTTCAAGGTTTGTCAGTATTATTTTGGTTCAGTTCTGATGTTTTGGTTCTTTCTCCTACATTGGCACTTTTATTTATTTCTTTTTTTGCCTCTAGGGTTATCTCTGGGGCTCAGTGCTGGCTCTAAAAATTTATTCCTCCTGATGGCCATGTTTTTCCATGTTATTGGATAGGACAGAGAGAAATTGAGAGAGGAGGGAAAGATCGAGGAGAGAGAAAGATAAGACACTTGAAGACCTGCTTCACTGTTTCTGAAGGGACTCCCCTGCTGGTGGGGAGCTGGGGCTCAAACTAGGATCCTTGCATGGGTCCTTGTGCTTCATACTATGTGTTCTTAACTTGGCGTGCCACTGCCCAGCACCCAGCATTTTGATTTCTCATGAGTCCCTGTAGATGTTACACAGCTGTAATATATGATGAGGCTTCTTCTTCTTCTAGCGTTTGCCCTTCTTCCATAGCCAGTCAACAGCGTCAGGTTGAGCCTGATGTAAAGTTTCGAGACCTCCTTTGAATCTGGAGAGGTGGCAGTCGTTGACTATGTGGGTCATAGTCTGTCTGTAGCCGCAGGGGCAGTTCGGGTCGTCTCTGGCTCCCCAGCGATGGAACATAGCTGCGCACCGGCCATGGCCTGTTCGATAGCGATTGAAGAGGGCCCAATCATAACGTGCTAGGTCAAAGCCGGGTTGACGCTTGCAGGGGTCTGTGATGAGGTGTTTGTTCTTTACCTCAGCTGACTGTATTTGAGACTCTCAAAATAGCATCTGGATTTTTTTCCCCAGCACCATTCCAGTAGCACATTATATAATGGTAATCTGTTCAGGTTATGGATGAAACTGTAATCTCCAGCTCTGCCCCAGCGAGCCACGTGATATTGTGCAGGCTGCTCGGATCTCTGTGTTATGGGGTCAATGTGCCCACACTGCTTGAGGTTGCTATCTCACTTTACCTTTACAAACTGTACAAACAGAGCCAGGAGGGGAAGATAATACTATGATTTCTTCCTGTTCTCCATGGATAGATGACCTTACCAATGTACCCTAGAACCTCACCTTTCCGGAGCCATATCTCACTAGGGAAAGATAGAAACAGGCTGGGAGTATGGACCAACCTGCCAATGTCCATATCTGGCAGAGAAGCAGTTACAGATGCCAGACCTTTCACCTTCTGCACCCCAAAAAAGAATTTTGGTCTATACTCCCAGACCTCTCCTCTCAGAGGAGGAATGTAGGGATAACCAAAGGGTTCTGAACTCCAATTCCATCAGGAGCAGGAGAGAGAAGAGGAAAAAAGGGAAGACATTTGGTAGTGTGGGGTATTGAACCTGGGACTTCAGAGTCTCAGGCATGAGAGTCTATTTTTTTTTTTTTTTTTCCTCCTCCAGGGTTATTGCTGGGCTCGGTGCCTGCACCATGAATCCACCGCTCCTGGAGGCCATTTTTCCCCCTTTTTGTTGCCCTAGTTGTTGCAGCCTCGTTGCGGTTATTATTGCCGTTGTTGACGTTGCTTTTGTTGTTGGATAGGACAGAGAGAAATGGAGAGAGGAGGGGAAGACAGAGAGGAGGAGAGAAAGACAGACACCTGCAGACCTGCTTCACCGCCTGTGAAGCGACTCCCCTGCAGGTGGGGAGCCGGGGGCTCGAACCGGGATCCTTACGCCGGTCTCTGTGCTTTATGAGTCTATTTGCATAATCATTATGCTATCCACCCTTTCACCCCACCCCCACCCATGCCTAGTTCTTTCTCTCTGTCATGAATAAATAAATAAAATCTTAGAGAGAGAGAGAAAGGTGGTGTTGAGGGGGGCAGGCTGGGGCTATTGGAAAGGAGTGTGTGTGGGCTTGGGAGATAATGGTAAATCAGTTTTCATGTCTGAACCTGAATTTCCAGGTTCAATTCCCAGCACCACCATATACCAGAACACAGCCTAGGAAGAAGTTCTATTTAAATTTTTTTAATTATGTATTTATTTTCTCTTTTGTTGTCCTTGTTGTTTTTTATTGTTGTAGTTACTATTGTTGTTGTTATTGATGTCGTCATTGTTAGATAGGACAGAGAGAAATGGAGAGAGGAGGGGAAGACAGAGAGGGGGAGAGAAAGATAGACACCTACAGACCTGCTTCACCGCCTGTGAAGGAACTCCCCTGCAGGTGGGGAGCCGGGGCCTCGAACTGGGATCCTTACGACGGTCCTTGCGCTTCGCACCACATGTGCTTAACCTGCTGCATTACCGCCTGACTCCTGGTGGATATTAGTAGCATTATTATTATTATTATTATTTTACTGTGTTTTTGCAATTGACTGATTCAAACAGTCTTTCCTATGTTGGGGATGATAGTTTTAACAATACTAACTCATATCCATAGCTGCAGCTTTTCATAAGGGCATAGATTCACTATGTGTAAAATAACAACACTGAATATTAAGGCTTTGAAGTGCCTGCCAGGAAACCCAAGACTAAGCGGGTCAAACCACTGACACTGCATTTTGAGGTCAGAAACTCTATCTCCAATAGTTCATCTTCAAACTATAATAAGCTTGCAGCTCCTACCTTCAAACGTGGGTTGAGAAATGCCTATTTGTGAAGCATGAAGAAATGCAGCTGTTAGAGCTATTAGCAAGTCTCATCCATTAAAGCACAGCTTATCTTAATCTTTATTATTATATATATTTAAGTAGCAACTTAATCCCTGCCTATTGTGCAAAGGATACCAGGCAGCTTGGTCACATAGCACAGTGCTCACCAGCAAACTGTTCTGGAGAGTGGGTGGGCCAGGCACCATGTCCAAAGGCCTGGTGTGGACCTCATGTGTGTGAATGATGCAAATAGAGCTAGGCCTCCTGAAAGCCATGCATTTCCCCATGGTTTGTGATGCAGACACTAGTTAAGAAATCAGAGCCCAGGAGTTGGGCAGTAGCACAGCGGGTTAAGCGCACAAGGATCGCGGTTTGAGCCCCCGGCTCCCCACCTGCAGGGGAATCACTTCACAGGCGGTGAAGCAGGTCTGTAGGTGTCTATCTTTCTCTCCCCCTCTCTGTCTTCCCCTCCTCTCTCCATTTCTCTCTGTCCTATCTCACAACGACGACATCAATAACAACTACAACAACAATGAACAAATAACAAGGGCAACAAAAGGGAAAATAAACAAATATTAAAAAAAAAAAAGTCAGAGCCCGTCCTCTGGGAGGTGGTGCAGTAGATAAAAGCATTGGACTCTCAAGCATGAGGTCCTGAGTTCAATCCCCAGCAGCACATGTACCAGAGTCAAGTCTGGTTCCTTTTCTCTCTCCTCCTATCTTTCTCATTAATAAATAAATAAAATCTTCAAAAAAAGAGAAGTCAGAGCTCCACTTAGTGATGGCCTTTTCAATCAATACCAGGCCACCCCATCACCTGGGACCCTAGTCATGGAATCCTTGGATTACCACATAGATAATAGGGGCCTGGACCTCTGGTAAATCCATTTCTCTGCCATCACTGGCCTCTTCCATCAGAAACATCATCAAAAGCCCTCTTATGGGCCTCTCCACGACCTTGCCCTCACTGTAGAGCACCAATGGTAGGAACTGCCCCACTCTCCAAAGGGAGGCTGGGTCAATCTGCTATGCCACTCGAGGAAGACTGGTCGTGAAATGAGTACAGACTAGAATGTTTCTAGCTGTGACTGTGAACTGTGAACTCAGTCTGACAGGGACTCAGGTTACACAGGATCCTTTGCTAAATATGATTATTCACCAGAGTACTGTTCAACTCTGGCTTATGGTGGTGCTGAAGACTGAACCTAGAAACTCAGATCTACAGGCAGGAAAGTCATTTGCATAACTATTATGCTATTTCCTCAGTCCATGAATAAATCTTTAAAAAATATTTATTTATTTATTAATGAGAAAGATAGGAGGAGAGAGAGAAAGAAACAGACATCATTCTGGTACATGTGCTGCTGGGGAGTGAACTCAAGATTTCATGCTAGAAAGTCCAGTGCTTTATCCATTGAACTACCTCCCAGACCACAATAAATCTTTAAAATAAATAAAAACAAGTAAATAAGTTGAGGACATGCTTTGACACAATGAAGTAACATTAAAAAAAAATGCAACCATTATTGTTATATGGAAATCTTGGGAATGTTATGCATGTACAAACTATTGTACTTACTGTTGAATGTAAAACATTAATTCCCCAATAAAAAAAATGCAACCTATTTTATTCTGACTTTTCTGCTGTTTTCCTTTGAAGTTATGGCACTTCATATATTTGGTCTGTCTCAGGCCTTTCCTGAGGTGCTATTGGTTACAGAATACAGAGCCAGCCAAGAACTCATCTACCTGCCTTTGTTCCCTCCATTATGGCCGGAATCTATTCCACAGATCACACTCCCCTCCCCCCCTTACCTAATCTCTGGACAGCTAGTCCTATCCTCTTTATTGTTGCTGGTCACTGCTTCAGACTGACCTTTTTTTTTTTTTGCCTCCAGGGTTATCGCTGGGGCTGGGTGCCTGCACTACAAATCCACTGCTCCTGGAAACTATTTTTTTTCTATTTTGTTGCCCTTGTTGTTATTGTTGCCATTGCTGTTGTTGTTGGATAGGACGGAGAGAAATCGAGAGAGGAGGGGAAGACAAAGGGGGGAGAGAAAGACACGTGCAGACTTGCTTCACTGGCTGTGAAGCGACACCCCTGCAGGTGGGGGGGGGCTCGAACCCAGATCCTTGTGCGGTTCCTTGCGCTTCAAACCCATTGCACTACTGCCCGGCCCCCCGGGCTGACTCTTTTTAGATATAATAAGAAACAGAAAGATAGAGGGAGAGAGAAAGAGACCACAGTACCAAAGGTTTCCCCAGTGTGGTAGAGGCCAAATTTGGATCTGGGTCACCTACATGACAAAGCAGGTAAACTGTACAGGTGAGCTCTCTTGGTGGTCTCTTAAGTGTCTCTGCACAATCTTTTGCTGCTTACAAAATACACTTTAAAAAAACAACTCAAAATTTTCAAAAATATGCACTCGAGAATGTGAAATCTAGCCACACACCCCATTCACAAAGATAGATTCCAGATGGATTCAGGTGCTAAATGTAAAAGCTGAAACCATAAAAATACTGAGGGAAAAAAAGTACAGACTATATTTATGGCCTTGGGGAGAAATAAGGTCTTTTAAAAATGACATCCACGACATAAAAGCTTAAAGAAAAAGATTGACAAACATCACCTCATGCAAATTTTAAAATTCTGTGAAGCAAAATATATTGAAAACAAAGTTTACAGAGTAGACCTGGGGCTAAGGTTAGCTAGCATAATGGTTATACAAAGAGATTCTCATGCCTGAGGCTCAGAAGTCACAGGTTCAATCCCTCACACCACAACTAGTCAGATGGTGCTCTGGTTATAAAAAAAGGAAAAAAAGAAAAAAGTAGACCTGAGAATGGGCTGAAGTATTTGTCACTGTACAAAGAGTGTCTAGACTGTCTCAGAAGACCCAATAATAGTGGTCCAGGAGGTGGCGAAGTGGATAAAACATTGGTCTCCCAAGCATGAGGTCCTGAGTTCAATCCCCGGCAGCACATGTACCAGAGTGATATCTGGTTCTTTCTCTCCTATCCTTCTCATTAATAAATAAAATATTTTAAAAAGACCCAATAATAAATAGAAAAATAGTTAAAGAGCATGAGGATTGGGTCCTGGGAAGTGACACAGTAAAGAGGATGCTGGACTTGAAAGCACAAGGTCCCAACTTTGATCCCCAGCATCCCATGTGCCAGAGTGATGCTCTGGTTCTTTTTTCTCTCTTTCTTTTGATAATAAAGAAATAAAATATTTAAAACAATAAATAAAGGGTATAAGGATATTCAAATGGCCTGCAAATCTTGGCTCTAAGTCATGTGGTAATAGTTATCTCCAGCATTTACAAAAGAATAATAATAAAGCAATATTTACTTAATAAATAAATGTGAAAATTCTGTCAACATAAAAAGCAGACTTAACACTGAGATTCTTTTCATTTTTAATTTGTGATTTGTGTATATTTTAAGATTACAATATATGGTTCCACACCACACCCAAAGTTCTGTGCCCCCCCACCCCCCATCTAACTTGAAGATTTTTTATTTTATTTATTTTTCTTTATTGGGGGATTAATGTTTTATAGTTGACAGTAAAATGCAGTAGTTTGTACATGTGTAACATTTCTCAGTTTTCCACATAACAATTTGGCCACCTATAGGTCCTCCTCTGCCATCAGGTTCTAGGACCTGAACCTTCTCCACCACCCCAGAGTCTTTTACTTTGCTGCAATACACCAGTCCCAGTACTTGGAGATTTTTATTTACCCATTAAGTTGGAAAATTTTTAATGTTGAACTCATGGGCTTATTCAAGGATACTTACTGCACCATCATTTGAAGTATCTTAAAGTTGTAAATGATCTAAATAATCACCACCAATATAGTACATCGTGATCAAATCAAACCAGGAATGGTATGAACACTTTAAAGTAATGTAATGTAAGGTGCCTGGTGGTAGCGCAGCGGGTAAAGCGCACGTGGCTCAAAGCACAAGGATGGGAGTAAGGATCCCGGTTCAAGCCCCTGGCTCCCCACCTGCAGGGGCGTCGCTTCACAGGTGGTGAAGCAGGTCTGCAGGTGTCTGTCTTTCTTTCCCACTCTCTATCTTCCCCTCCTCTCTCCATTTCTCTCTGTCCTATCCAATAACGATGACATCAATAACAACAACAATAGTAACTACAACAATAAAACAACAAGGGCAACAAAAGGGAAAATAAATAAATAAAAAGATAAAATAAATTTAAAAAGATGAAAAAGTGATGTAATGTGAAGACAAGTTATATGACAATACTTGCAAGAGTAATAGCTATAAAATAAAACTGCATGCATGTGCTTATGTATCAATGCACAGAAGAAAGCCTGAATACGAAACTTTTCCCCTTTCTAATATATTCTGGGCATCTTACATGAAAATCTACTTTTTGGCCCCCAATATACTTCATCTCAAGACTCTACACCTTCTTCTTCTTCTTTTTTTTTTTTTCCTTCTTATTTTATTTTAACCAGAGCAATGCTTAGTTCTGGCTTATGGTGGTGTGGGGGATTGAACCTGGGACTTGAGAGCCTCAGGTATGAAAGTCTCTTTGCATAACCATTATGCTATACCCCCCCACCTGTCTATCAACCAGGTCTAGAATAAACTAATCAATCTCTAATGATGAATATCTATTTTTGAACAGTTCTATGAGCTATGATTCACTTTCCATATAAATCATCCAGTGAAAGCACACAATACCGTGTTTCTTGGCATATTACAATCCTGTTGATTTTTTTTTAATGTGGTAAAAGACATAAGATAATCTGTCCTTTTAACCACTTAAATGGTTAAGTTTAATGAAGTTAACTAGATGACTTTCATTTTGATTTTTTGATATTATAAATGACACTGCAAATCTACATCTTTGTTCATACTTTATGCAAATGTATTTCTCCATAAGTTAAAAAAAAGTTATCTTCTTTAGAACACTGGTCAAGAAGTTATAACGAGAAATAGACCGGCCTTTACCCGAAATTACAACCCTGGAGGTGGTGCAAATAATAAAGTGTACAATGTTGTTAATAATCCTCAAATACCCATTTGCATTTCAAATACATATTTTCCCAAGGACAGAGCACAAAATGTCCTGTAAAAGCACAGTCCCTTGGGACTCCAAATATTGCGATTCTGACAAAGAGTTACGTGAGTTAAATATTTTCCCCATTTATCACTGCTCTTAAATACAAACCTTCGATGACACAGATCTCCCTAAAATGTATTTTCCAGTAAGCACAAACAAAAATAGCTTAGACTCTTGGATGCATCAAAAACCACCACCAAATTTTCCCCCTCAACTACATGCACAAGAGCAGGCTTCTCCACACAGAGGATGCCAGCTGGTTCTGACAGCACACACCCAGCGAGAGAGGCTCCTTTCAGTCCCATTTCCCATTCATTCACCTCATTCACTGTCCTTTCTGACACACATGCAAAGCTTTGTTTGCTAGCAGCTTCCCCTATGAACCTTTTCTCACCTTCACCAAGCACACCTGCGGTAGGGGCCCTTACACTTTCTTCCTTTCTTTTTTTTTTTCCCCCCATTTTTTTGCCCTGATTGTTTATCGTTGTTGTTGTTATTATTGTTGCTGTTGTTATTGATGTCATTGTTGTTGGATAGGACAGAGAGAAATGGAGAGAGGAGGGGAAGACAGAGAGGGGGAGAGAAAGACACCTGCAGACCTGCTTCACCGCTTGCGAAGCGACCCCCCTGGTAGGTGGGAAGCCAGGGGCTCAAACCTGGATCATTACTTAGGTCCTTGTGCTTCGCGCAGCTGTGCGCTTAACTCACTACGCTACCGCCAGCCCCGCCCTTACACTTTCATAGCTGTTTCAATGCTTTTTTCTTCTGTGGTGACCGGCACACGGTACAAACTTAGGAATTCAGGAAAGGTTTACTGAATAAACTGAATGAGCCTGCATGGTGAAAACTGAGATTTAAAAATCTACACTCTGGAACATGTCACTACATTTTCTGGCTCCTAGCTCTCCTTTAGAGCAGTATTCAGCATGATTAGCTGTGGCCTTGGTGAGGAAAGAGTTAACACAGACTGTCCGATGTACTCACTTCTGGGTCATCTATCCAAATACCCGCAGTCATGGCAATGACCCTTCGCCAAACTCTGAGAGCTGACCTCCTGAAATGTTCACTAATTAGCGATGCTATTTTGTATTCCTAAGTAGCGGGTCAGGACAAACGGAGCTGAAAACATTGTCGAAAGTAAACAAGTAGATTTCTGATGTGGTCCAGCACCTCATGTGGCTCTGTGCCTTATAGGGATCTGGGCCCCACTAGGACAGAAACATGCCTCTAGGGGGTTCTGGAAAAGGGAGATTAATGAAGTCCATGGTGGCCTGGGAGATAGAACAGTGGATAAAGCCTGATCCCTGGCATTGCATGTGCTGGAGTGATACTCTGGTTCTCTTTTTCTTTCTTTCTCAAATAAATAATCATCTTTCTTTCTTTTTCTCTCTCTCTCTCTCTCTCTCTCTCTCTTTCTTTCTTTCTTTCTTCCTACCAGTTCAGTGCTCAGCTCTGGCTTATGGTGATGCGGGAGACTGAACCTGGGCCTCAGCCATGACAGTCTCTTTGTATAACCATTAGGCTATCTCCCTGTCCATTGATAATTCTTTTTGAGAAAGGGAAAGAAGCCAGAATTACAGTACATGTGGTACTGGTCTTTCTCTTTCTCTCGTTAAAAAAATAAAATATTAGAAAGTGTGCCGACCTGTCTAGTCTGTCTTGATCTGCTGTTCCCACACTACTCTTTGCTCAACAAGTCTTAAGTCATGAATACAATATATGAGTTGTTTCAGCAGTTCACCAGTGAGGGGGCACAAGTCCTAGAAAGCCTCTTTGAACTACTGTTTTTTTCTTATCTGACAACACTCTTTGTTTTGCTTCTATCTTGTTGAAGATTTTCTTACCATCTCCTTTGTGGTTTTTATCTCTACCAGATTGCAAATATTGAGCATCCCATAGCTCTAGCAGACTCCCCTCTCACAACACTATTCAAATGAGTCCCAGGGGGGCTCAATGCTATCTCTGTTAATGACTCAAGTTTACTCCTACAGTTAAACTGTCTCCCTTAAATTCCACAAAGATATACCACTGGATATCTAAAATTTAAGCTTATTAAAAACGGTCTAAATCAGAGGTCTTGCTTTCATTTCAGATTTGTCCTCTCCTAGTTTTTCCATCTTGCTAAATAATAATTTATGTACCCAGTGGTCCAAACCTAAAACTTAATGGTCATGCTGGCTTATCAACTTTTTTCTTGGTTTAGTTATATTCAATGTTTCCAAAAAGAAACTTCAAAACTCCTTGCTTCTCTCTCCATTTCAAATGCATCATCTTAGTCCAAATGGCTATCACTACCATTTGCCAGGCTATTATAACTGAATCATGCTCCCTGCTTCTCTATAAGCCTCTTTCTTATGAATTCTCCATTTATGAGACAAGTTAACTCCCTCACTCCCAAGCCTACAATGAATTATATCATTCTGTTTAAAACGCACTATTATTAGAACTATATCCAAAGTCTCACTGTCTGAATTGGCTTTTTTTTTTTTTTGCCTCCAGGGCTCAGTGCCTGAACTAAGAATCCACTGTTCCTGAAGGCTATTTTTTCCTTTTTGTTGCCCTTGTTGTTTTATGGTTGTTATTATTATTGCTGTTAGTGCTGTCCTTGTTGGATAGGACAGAGAAAAATCGAGAGAGGAGGGGAAGACAGAGGAAAAGAAAGACACCTGCAGACCTGTTTCACCACTTGTGAAGTGACTCCCTTGCCGATGGGACATGGGGGGGGGGAGTTCAAACCCAGATTCTTACTCAGGTCCTTGTGTTTTGTGCCATATGTGCTTAACCTGGTGCGCTACCCTGAATTGGCTTTTAAGGTGCTCTGTCTGGCAGCCCCCCTGCTCCATCCTCCATTGCTGACACTATGGTCTATTTACATAATCATTGTTTTGCCTGAAAGATCCCCACCACGTTATACCCTCAGGGTATTGCTAATGCTAGTTAAAGCCATCACAGTTGCTAAGGACGCTTCCACCTTCCCAGTATGCCTTTTGCCTCTCTCCACACCCTTTCCTAGCTATTTCCATTCCCGACTTGCCACTTCCAGTTTTTTACCCTATCAAACCCACTTCTGTTCCTGGTTTCGCTCTCTCTTCCTCTCTTTTCTCTCCTGCATCCTGACCTGGAGAAGGACTGGTGTGCAGCGTGGAAGGCAGCCATTGCGGTTTGGTACCGCATGACTGAACCCCTGTCCTCACACACTCTGGGGTGCTCCGTGTGAATAAAGAATTGTATTACCATGCCTCCACGAGTTCCTGGTCTCTTTCCCACAAAGCTAGCCCAGCAGTGCTCTTCCATGCACCTCTTCATTTTCATCTAATTCCTCTTCCAGGGCTCACTAGTAATCCAGCTCTTTTGGCCAATTTCTATCTTTAGGATACAACAGAACTCTTCCCTCCTTAAGGTCTTTGCAGTTGCGGCCCACCTCCACAGTGTGAACTAGCATATACAGCAGTCTAAAAACACATTTTAGTGGCAAAGGGAAAAGCTCAGCAGATTGGATTTGGATTTGTAAATCTGAGAATCCTTTTTTTTTTTTTTTTAATATTTACTTTATTTACTTATTCCCTTTTGTTGCCCTTGTTGTTTTATTGTTGTAGTTTTTTTTTTTTTTTAACCAGAGCATTGATCAGCTCTGATTTATGATGGGGAGGAGGACTGAACCTGGGACTTCAGAGCCTCAGGCATGAGAGTCTCTTTGCATAACCATTGTGCTATCTACCCCCATCCAAATCTGTGAATCCTGGTTCAGTCTCTGGTACCACATATGCTGGTGTGGTACTCTGACTTGCCTCTCTCTCTTATGTATAATAAATAAAATAAAATAATTACAAACCAAACAACCAACTAAACAAACAAACAAACAAACAAAAAACCACCCCAGATTTGGACTTTTGGAAGTGTATTGTTCTGGGGCTAGGTGGTGGCGCACCTGGTTGAATGTATATGTTACAATGCACAGGGACCCAGGTTCAAGACTCTAGTGCTCACCTGCAGGAGGAAAGCTTCACAAGTGGTGAAGCAGTGCTGCAGGTATCTCTCTTTATCTCTCTCCTCCTCTCTCTCTCTTTTAATAAATATGTATTGAGCCCTCAAGGTAGAAGAAACACTCTTCTAGGAGCTGGTAGTATACTAGCGAACAAGTTCAGTTTTTTAAAAATTTAATTTAAATTTTTTTTTTTTTTTTTTTACCTCCAGGGTTATTGCTGGGGCTCTGGCTCAGTGCCTGTACTACGAATCCACTGCTCTTGGAGGCTATTTTTTCACCTTGCTTTTAAAATTATTATTATTGTAGTTGTTATTATTGTTGTTGGATAGGACAGAGAGAAATGGAGGGAGGAGGGAAGACAGAGAGGGGGAGAGAAAGATAGATACCTGCAGACCTGCTTCACTGCTTGTGAAGCAACCCCCCTGCAAGTGGGGAGTCGGGGGCTTGAACCAGGATCCTGATGCTGGTCCTTGCGCTTTGCACCAAGTGCACTTAGCCCGCTGCACTACTGCCTGCCCCCCCTTTTTTTCTTACCAGCTCTGGCTTATGGTGGTTCAGGGGGTTGAACCTGGGACTTCAGAGCCCTCTTCTTCTCTATCACCTCCTTTCCCTCTTGATTTCTGGCTATTTCTATCCAATAAATAAATAAAGATAATTAAAAAAAAAAAAAGCCTGCACGGAAGTGTATTGTTCTAAAAACTCCAAAGATGACCAAGCTCAGTTAAGTGTTTGTTATAGGTAGGATATGGTATTTCTCAATTTATTTTTGTCTCTCCATAGACAAAAGAGAATTTATTACTAATGTTAAATCAACTAGACTTATCTCTAGTACAGTCAAATCATTCATCTGAGTCCCTTATTGGGGGGTGGTGTGGTGGGAGGGATTAAGTTTTAATTGAGCAGCCTTTATCTGAAATTTAATTCCATGTCCATCTGGTGTTAAGGTTTATATAAATCTAATTAAAAAATAATAGGAAAACTTTTGTAGAATTGCCACATGTTGAGATCCTGAACTCACCACCTGTTACCGGGTGTTCACATTTGGCTCCCAACAACAGTTAGGGAATAAATAAATACCTATAAAGGAGATATATATAGGTATCTATATAAAGGTATATATATCCTTTATATAGGCATATATATATATATACATATATATATATATATATAATTTCCTTTATGGGTATTTAGTTAAATAAATATATATACTATATTCTTATAGGATATAAATATATATTTATATTCCTATAAATATATATAGCCTATATTCACTCTTTTTTCTAACAGATGTCTAGTTAATGTTTGGGGAGTCAAGAAAAGGGTGGGAGTAGCACAAAAATCACTTTAGCTTTAGCTTGTTAGTGAATAGTTCATATACTCTGTTTACTACCTGAAAAGCACTAACTTCCCTGCTGCCTCTTTCTACATTCCAGAAACTTTCTTATGCTATGGTATATGGAGGTAAGTAGTTTCCATATTAGTTAACATAAAACAATTTTTAGCACAGAAAAAAATTACACTGTAGGAAAATTTGATTTAGTTACATATAGCATAACTAGATAAAACATTAAGATATATTGTGTACAATTATACAGTAAAAGATTATACTATACTATGTAGAAGCCCGTTTGTGTTTCATTATCATGCCTCACACCTGTAATATGCAAAATATTGGGGTTTAGGATATAAGAATGAACCAGGCCTGGACTCTGGCTTCCAGATGAAGGTTAGTTAAAAAACAATAACAACAAAAAAAAACTACTGGAAGATGCTCAGGAAAAGAGGCTGAAGACACCAACTCTGCCCCTGGAACTAAAACAGATTTCCTGGTGAGGCAGCTAGCATGGGATTTGGTTTTGTTTTGTTTTAGTGGTCATCTCCAGGGCTTCATTGCTCTTGGTTGACTTTTTCAGATAGAAAGAGAGGGAGAGAGGGAAGAAACCGTAATAATGACACTTCCTTTAATGTGATGGGGACCTGGCTCACACAACAAATCAGGAGCTTACCCAAGTGAGTTATTTTGCTGGCTCCATAGTACAGCATTGTTCACACCTGGCTTTCATGTCTGAGACTCCAGGTTCAATTCCTGGCAACAACATCACACAGAGCTTATTAGAGCTCAGGTTGAGAATCAAACATTTTGAACTAAACCTCAAAATAGAACAAATGATAAAAATGTTCCCCAGTATTTCAGCCTCTCTCTGAAGAATAACATTATGTACTTATGTCTTTTGTGCTGAAAGACTCTTAGTTTTCTGACAATTGTTCATGTAACCTGAGCTGTGCTCCTTAAAAGGATGGTTCTAGTTTCCTCAGCAAGCTTCCTCTCAGACAGTAAAACAACAATAACAAAAGCCAAAAACAAAAAACTAGGCATGCAGCTAATTCAAACTTTAAAAAAAAAAAAAAAACAGGTAGAAAGGTTAACATAGGTTGAGCTCCATGATAAAATAAGTCCCTTGAATACACAAAGCGGTATGTGAAGGCTGTTTGTTCTTCTTAGCTCTGGGTAGGTTCAAGATAAGTCTGCAGTGGGGACCACAGCCTCCAGCTAAGACTGGTGGGATGAGTGTATATTTAAATATTCTCTCTCCCACCCCCCACCACTACTCAGACCTATTGAATTTTGTACCTTTTAATTTGTACTTTTTAAATATCTAGTGTGCAGCAATCCTCCTGTAACAGGGAGGAGGAAACATTTTTAATGTGTAACTCACATCTCTTTGAACACAAGATTATTTAGGATTTTCTAACCTCTCAGCAAGCTACCATATTATATCATATTGAGTTGCTAGGGAGTTTGGAAGAATACCGGTTGTTGGGGATTGGGTGGTAGCGCAGAGGGTTAAGCGCACATGGTGCAAAGTGCAAAGGCCTTAGTAAGGATTTGGGTTCGAGCCTCCAGCTTCCCCACCTGCGGGGGGGGGGGGGTCACCTCACAAGTGTTGAAGCAGGTCTGCAGGTATCTATCTTTCTCTCCCACCTCTGTCTTTCCCTCCTCTCTTGGTTTCTCTCTGTCCTAGCCAACAACAATAATAACTACAACAATGATTAAACAACAAGGGCAACAAAAGGGGAAAATAAAAAGCCTCCAGGAGTAGTGGATTCATAGTGCAGGCACCAAGCCCCAGCAGTAACCCTGGTGGCAAAAAAAAAACCAAAACACACACACACACACACACACATATATATATATATATCAGTTATTTTAAATCACTAGATAAGAATTTTCTTTTAACTATTCCATGCTACTTCCCCCCCCCCCACTCATATAGACATCACAGCGCCAAATACCATAACATCTCCCATGTGGTCCTAGGGCTATAACCTGGGCTGTTTGTTGAGGAAGGCAGGCACCCTACCCAGTGAGCTATCTCTCCAGAGCTGATATTAAGGGCAATCATTATCTCTCAGCTCTAATACTGTGCTTATATTTGAGTTACAATGATTAGCCACCATGCATCTATTACAAATGCTGACTGTGTAGTTATCGGTGTTGAGTTTTGAGCATATGATGCATCTCTCGATCAAGTGCCAAGCAAAACAAAATATATTTTCCCCCCTCAATTTACCTACTTACATAACTACTCAGTGTATATTAAAACTGTGAGGGAAAGTTTTTTTTAAAAAAAAGTAATTTGGTTTTAGGCTCAGATAACTGTAGCCTGGTATTTTACCTATGGAAGGTGTTAGTATATGGGGGACAATCTTTTCACTATGCTTGACTATTCTGAGTACTGCTGACAAAATTAGGAGGGCTCTTATTCTGAAGAAGATTTATAAATTATGTCCTACACCTCCCTCATTTCTAAAATTCCTCCCTAGGGGGCAGTACTGCTCCTAATGAGAATCACTGATCTCAACTCAGGAGTCAGTAGTTCAGTGACTGGATGTCTCAAAAGAATATGAAACACAATCTCAACCTTCTCCTTTTGCTTCCTAACCAAAGTTTGGGCATACAGGAAAAAATTAATTCTAAACCAAAGCATGGAATTCAAACCAGTTTGGATAAACCTAAATATGAAAAAAAAAATGGTGGGGTGAAATGAGTCAAGGAAATAGATCACTCAGCACACTAAAAAAAAAAAAAATCTAATGCAGTTCTTCTCTTGGATAATAACTTATTTTTAATATTTTTATTTATTATTAGTGACAGAGAGAAATTGAGAGGGGGAGGGAGAGGCAGAGAGGGAGAGAAACAAAGAGACACCTCTAACCAACCCTGCTTCACCACCCGTGAAGCTTTCCCTCTGCTTGTGGCGACCAGGGGCTTGAACCTGGGTCCTTGGCTCACTGTAATGTGAGCACTTAACCAGGTGCACCACTGCCTGGCCCGTATAACTTTTTATTTTTATCTCTTGGGTAATCAACTTTTTTAGATGGCAAGGTGCAGAAGATATGAAGGAAGTTATAAGGACAAGAATGGAGAAAAAAGATAACTGGAAAACATTTCTCCACATCAAAGAGTTTTTATTTTGTTTTTAAGATATTTATGTATTTATGAGAGAGAGAGAGAAGAGAGGAGAAGGAAAGAGAACTAGAGAATCACTCTGGCACATGTGATACCAGAAACAGACCTTGTGCTTGAGGGTTTGAAGTCTTATGCACTATGCAAACTCCAATCACTACAGAGTTCCATATTTGGTACAAGACAGACTTCAGTTCCAATCATCCCTAACCATGAAAAATTAATTTTAATCTGAATTCTTCTCATGTAAATACTATAATGATCAAGTATTGTGTGTGTGGGTGTGTGACATACCAGGCAAAACTAAAGCTCACTTGATGTTGGACATAATTGTTATTTTATTTATTTATTTTATTAACCAGAGCCCTGCTCAACTCTGGCTTATGGTGGTGCAGGGAACTGAACCTGGGACTTCGGAGCTGCAGGCATCAAGAGTCTCTTTGCAGAACCATTATGCTATCTACCCCCACCCATAATTGTTATTTATTTTTATTTTTTTAAGATCTTAAAAATATTTATTTATTCCCTTTTGTTGCCCTTGTTGTTTTATTGTTGTAGTTATTATTGTTGTTGTTATTGATATCATTGTTAGATAGGACAGAGAGAAATGGAGAGAGGAGGAAAAGACAGGGAGGGGGAGAGAAAGATAGACACCTGCAGACCTGCTTCACTGCTTGTGAAGCGACTCCCCTGCAGATGGGTAGCTGGGGGCTTGAACCGGGATCCTTACTCTGGCCCCTGCGCTTTGCGCCATGTGTGCTTAACCCACTGCGCTACTGCCCGACTCCCCGTAATTGTTATTTTTAAGAACAATCAAGGGGGCAGGGGGCTGAGTGGTGGTGCACCCGATTAAGCACACACAGTACTATGCACAAGGACCCTGGTTCCAGACTCTGCTCCTCACCTGCAGCCAGAATGCTTCATAAGTGTTGAAGCAGGTCTGCAGGTCTCTGTCTTTCTCTCTGCCTTCAGGGTTATTGCTGGGGCTCCGTGCTGGCACTACCAGTCCACTGCTCCTGGCAGCCAGCCCACCCCTTTTTTTCTTTTTCTTTCTTTTTTATTCTACAGGACAGAGAGAAACTGAGAAGGGAGGAGTAGATAGAGACGCACCTGTAGACCTGCCTCACTGCTGCAGGTGGTGATGGAGGGCTTGAACCTAGATGCTTGAGAAGGTCCTTCCACACCTATGTGCGCTTATCCAGGTGCGCCATGGCCGGCACCCCTCTCTTCCAATCTATCTCCCCTCCCTCTCAGTTTCTCTCTGTTGAATAATAATAATAAGCGAGTTGGGCTGTAGCTCAGCGGGTTAAGCGCAGGTGGCGCAAAGCACAAGGACTGGGGTAAGGATCCCAGTTGGAGTCCCGGCTCTCCACCTGCAGGGGAGTCGCTTCACAAGCAGTCTATCTTTCTCTACCCCTCCCTGTCTTCCCCTCCTCTCTCCAGTTCTCTCTGTCCTATCCAACAACAAGGACATCAATAATAATAGTAACTACAACAGTAAAACAAGAAGGGCAACAAAAGGGAATAAATAAATAAATAAATAAATTTTAAAAAGCAGTGATAAAGTAGTGCTGGTAATTCACCAATTATTTCAGAAAAGGACTTCATATCTCAGGTTAAAGGAAAGGCTGCCAAACCAATAAAACTTTAAATCACAAACACATCATGCATTACCGTTAAAATCCTTGGATTTTAGTCATTTTCTTGATACTTAGTCCTCATTATGCCAATATCGGCTTCACAGAAAACAATTTACGGAAGATCTCAAGCAAACTGCTTTTATAGATCACACGTGAGAAACAGGCTGAGACTATGGATCGACCTGCCAACACCCATGTCCAGCAGAGAAGCAATTATGGAAGCTAAAACTTCTACCCTTTCTACTCCAAAAATAATCTTGGCCTATACTCTCAAAGGGGGAGTAATCTTAGGGGAAGATGACTAGAAGGTTCAGAACTCCAATTCAGAGAGAGAAGAGGGGAAAAAGGAATGACAGTTGGAAGTAGTTAATAGTTGTAGGTGTGACTTAGAAAGGAAGAGAAGGCAGGACCATAGAAAAAACAAAGGGGGGGGGCATCGGGCAGTGGCGCAGTGGGTTAAGCGCACGTGGCGCAAAGCACAAGGACCACCGTAAGGATCCCGGTTCGAGCCCCTGGCTCCCCACCTGCAGGGGAGTCGCTTCACGGGCGGTGAAGCAGGTCTGCAGGTGTCTTTCTCTCCCCCTCTCTGTCTTCCCCTCCTCTCTCCATTTCTCTCTGTCCTATCCAACAACGAACAACATCAACAATGGTATTAATAATAATCACAACGAGGCTACAACAACAAGGGCAACAAAAGGTGGAAAAAAATGGCCTCCAGGAGAGGTGGATTCCTGGTACAGGCACCGAGCCCAGCAATAACCCTGGAGGAAAAAAAAAAAAAGGGCAAATATGTACACATATAGACAAGAGTTTTAGAAATAACCGCCAACCCCTATCTGCAACCCTGGGAGAAAGAACTATTGCAGCTTCCTTGGAGGGAATGGGATTACAAAACTCTGGTGATGGAACAGTGTGGAAATATACCCCTATTATCTTATAACTTTGTAAATCATTAAGTCACACACACATACACAAAATGGTATGTGTGATCACAGAACATGCCTCTCTGAGGTAGGCATCTAAGCCCATTCTAAGGAGAATTTTGAGCATTGATAAGAAGCCTACTGACAGAATTCAACAAACACGTTGAATGAATATGAACAAGCGGTTATCAAAAGGTGAGTGTGGCAGAGAACTCTGGGGGTGGCTGTGGTGTGAAATTATTCCCTGTAATCTTACAATCTTATAAAACACTATTAATCACAAATTTAAAAAATGACTTGAAAAGAAAAAGAGTTCTTGGGGAAAAAGCATGAGAAACAAATTTCCTTTATTTTTAGGGTGGAAAGTAGACAGCATAATGGTTATGCAAACAGACTCTCATGCCTGAGGCTCCAAAGTCCCAGGTTCAATCCTCCACACCACCATAAACCAGAGCTGAACAGTGCTCTGGTTAAAAAATAATAAATAAATAAAATTTCCTTTATATTTAAACATAATGTGAAATTGATACTATAAAAATCTATTTTTCTTTATTAAGTCACTTTACTGGGGGAAATGATTCACAAGACTGTTGTCATATAGTAACCTAACATTAATGTTATTACCATTATTACAAAAAAGCATTAAGACCTACCCTCTCAGTAAATTTTAAAAGATTTATGGCACATTACAGGACAAAGGTTTGAGTCCCCAGTCTCCACTTGCAGGGGGGAAGCTTCACGAGAAGTGAAGCAGGGCTGTGGGTGTTTCTCTCCCTCTCTATCTTCCTCAACCCTGTCAATTTCTGGCTATCTCTATGCAATGAATAAAGATAATTAAAAAAAAAAACTTACATAGCAGAAAATCTGTGTATTTTAACAAATACTACAGTAATCTCTTTAAAACAGGATTTATTTTTATAAGAAAGAGAAATAGTAGTTCTGGAGGTGGCACAGTGGACAAAGCAATGAATTCTCAACAATGAGGTCCTGAGTTCAGTCCCCGGCAGCACATGTATCTAGCCACTGAAATGTGACTAGACCGAACTGAAATTGCTAAAAATGACTTTAAATCCAAAAAATATAGTATTCCATTAATAATATTTTTAACTGACTACATGATGAAATGCACAGATTAAATGAACATTTAAAATGAATTTTCCTTTTTTATTTAAACCATTCAGATCAGGGGCCAGAAGGTGGCATACCTGGTTAAGGGCACACATTACAATACATAAGGACCCAGGTTCAAGTCCCTGGTCCCCCACCTGCAGGGAGAAAGCTTCATGAGTGGTGAATCAGGGCTGCAAATGTGTGTTTCTTTAACTATCTTCCCCTCCCCTCTCAATTCTCTCTGTCTCTATCCAATAATAAAATAAATAAAAATATTTAAACATATATATATATATAAAACATTTAGATCACTTTTTTTCTTAATTGCCATCAGGGTCATTGCTAGGGCTTGATGACTACATGATGAATCCATTGCTCCCAGCAGCCATTTATTTCTGTCTGTCTGTCTCTCTCTCTCTCTCTCTCATTTTCTTTCTTTTTTTGCCTCCAGGGTTATTGCTGGGGCTCAGTGCCTGTACCACGAATCCACTGCTCCTGGAGGGTAGTTTTTTCCCCCTTGTTGCCCTTGTTGTTTTATTGTTGTTGTGGTTATTATTATTGTTGTTATTGATGTCACTGATGTGGATAGAGAGAAATCGAGAGAGAAAGGGAAGACAGAGGGAGAGAGAAAGATAGACACCTGCAGACCTGCTTCACCGCTCGTGAATCGATCCCCTACAGGTGGGGAGCTGGGGACTCTAACCAGGATCCTTAATCGGGTCCTTCCATGTAAGCTTAACCTTTTGCGCTACTGCCTGAGCCCCTTCTCTCTCACTTTCTTTTTGATAGAGATAGAAATTGAGAGAGAGACAGACCTGCAGCACTACTTTATCTCACTGTCATGAAGCTTCCCTCCTGCCTGTGGGGTCCAAATAGCTAACATTTTGAAGAAATGTTGATTTATAGGATTGTTGTGACAGGGCTTTTAAATTTTTGTTAGTGTGGTTATGGCTAGTAGACTATCTCCTTAATGTAAGACTTGCATTATATTTTGTTGGGCTATGTTAATCTAGAGAGAAATTTATTAGTAATAATTACTTCCAAGTGTAAAAGGAATTCAATTTCCTTTAGCAAACTTAAAAGATACAGCAAAGTACCAAGAAGAAAATTCTAGTCTCACCACCTAAAGGAAACATTTGGTAGACTGGAGTCTCCTAGTCAACCCCACACTCAGCCAAGTATCTTGTTTGTTCTAAAACTTAATGCCTGCTTTATGTCTTATCTGTGGGTGTACTATTGTTTATTTAACTTAACCCCACTGATAAATGTTTGGTATATTTATAATTTTTTGTTGCTTAAGTAATGCCACAGTGAACATCCTCATAGCTAAGATAGCAGAAGTTGTCAAAGCACAGGCTTTGACTAAAATTCAAATCCTAAATTCAAATTAGATTCTCTATGCTGTAGCTGTTCAGCCTAAGGTTTGTTAGAGCAATGTCTGGCACATAGTAAGCACTACATAAATAAATGATGCTATTTAGGATATGTTAACTCTATCAGAAATACATTTCCAAAAAATAAATTACTAAGTTTTTTTTTAAATATTTGATTTGCCTGAAGTGTATACTAGTCATAAATACTGACCTTTGTGTCTTAAAAGATTACTGTGGTGGAGGGGGAAGAAGCATTGACTATCTTTCTCTCTCCCTCTCTATCTCCTCTCCCTTCTCAATTTCTATCTGTCCTATGAAATGAAAGGAAGGAAGGAAGGAAGGAAGGAAGGAAGGAAGGAAGGAAAGGAAAGGAAAGGAAAGGAAAGGAAAGGAAAGGAAAGGAAAGGAAAGGAAAGGGAAGGGAAGGGAAGGGAAAGGAAAGGGAAGGGAAGGAGGGAGGGAGGAAGGAAGGAAGGGAGGGAGGAAGGAAGGAAGGGCTGCTGGGAGCCATGTGGCACTGGGTCCCAGTGATAACTCTAGTGGCAAAAAAAAAAAAAGAAAGAAAGGTTGATTGCTGCTGATGGATGGGCTGGGAAGATAGCACATAGGATTTGCATACTGATGGCCCCTCAGGTTCAATCCCCAGCACCAACATAATCCAGAGTTTAGCAGTTCATACAGTTTTCTCCCTCTATTTCTCTTTTTTCTTTCTTTTTTAAAGAATTTATTTATTCATTCATGAGAAAGACAGGTGGAGAGAGAGAAAGAACCAGACATCACTCTGATACATTAGCCAAGTGCCTAGTAGCTACTGTATTGAACAATACAGCTCTAAATCCTTGGCAGAAACTTAACTTTCTGATCAAATATGCCCAAACCTTGATTCTGAAACCCTCCAACTACAGCCTCAGTATCAATGCAATCATTTATATCAACAACAAGCTACTTCTTTACAAAGGAAAGAAATGTGGGTGGGAGAGATAGCATAATAGGGTGGTGGTGCACCTGGTTAGCGCACATGTTACAATGTGCAATGACCCAGGTTCAAGTCCCAAGTCCACACCTGCAGGGGGAAAACTTCACAAGTGGTGAAGCAGTGCTGTAGGTGTCTCTCTGTCTCTCTCCCTCTCTATCTTCCCCTTCCCTCTAGATTTCCAGCTGTCTCTATCCAATAAATAAAGGCAATAAAAGTAAATAAATAAAAAAGTTCTAAAAAAAGAGAGACAGCATAATGCAGCCTTGGGTTCAAATCTAACTAACATAAACCAGAGCTGAACAATGCTCTGATGTAAAAAGGAAGGCAGGAAGGAAGGAAGGAAGGGAGGGAGGGAAGGAGCAAGGAAGGAAGGAAAGAAGGAAGGAACTCAAAGAAGGGACTGGGCAGTGGTGTACCTAGCTGAGTACACAGGTCACTATGTGCAAGGACCCAGGTTCAAGCACCTGCAAGGGGGAAACTTCAGGAGTGGTGAAGTAGGGCTGCAGGTGTCTCTCCTTCTCTCTTCCTATCTCCCCTTCCCCTCTCAATTTCTGTCTCTATCCAATAAATAAATAGCATCTAAAGAAAAGAAATGTACTTGGGGGAGATGTAGACTGAATATGACCCCTCACTCTAGTACCTGTGTGGCTTTCGGCATGTTAACTTCTCAGGGGCTCTGTAAGAAGATAAAAGTTTACCCTGACTGATCTAATAATGTATTAAAACACCTAATAAATGAAAAGCACTTGGTAAGAGATTTTTATTACCCACTCACTTTCCATTGTAATATTCCTTGTTTACAGAAAGTAAAGGTTGACAAAGAGACAAGACAGGAATGAATCAACAAACACTATTCTTTTCTTGCTTTTTCTCAAGTCAGTTGTCAGTAAAGAAAATCTTAGGCAAAAGAAAAGAAACAGCTCAAAAGTGCTGACAATTGAACTTGAGGTAGTGGAGTTTTTCTCCAAGGCTCAACTAAAATATGGTCTACTATGGCAGAATCCAGGTGAAGGATTTATGTGTGATCAACTTTGGTGTGGGTTTCAGTGACTTCAAAACTAAACACTGAAAAATGAGAATTGTAATAAGAAAGCAATTACTCAGAATAATATACTTACTATAAGCATTTGACCACTAGTGGTGGATTTCATTTGATTTTTACACAACTCTTCTAACCTTTACTATCTACAAGAGTGCATATAAGATAAAAAATAAAGAAGAAAGAAAAAGAAGCCTGCTCACTTCCACTGCTGCTGTGGCTTGATATAGTGTAGTAGATAAGAGTAGCTGCTTGACATTAAGAGTGTCTTCTATCTTCTTTCACAAGCACTCTGTGCTTGAAAACACAAAAACCTTCTAAATCATTAGTACTTGCAATTAACAACATCCTCATCATTTTGTGGTTTAAATGATGACAGAATAATAACTCAAACTGGTTGTGTTCTCTATTTCCTTTATTAATATAATTAGTATCCTCAGATCTATTTAAAGTGCTCTTTTCTAGCCCTAGGGAAAACAGTTTTAAAAGGCTAAATATGTATGCTGATTTCTTACACATCCAACCTCCATAATTTTAGATTATAGAGTAAGTTTGGCACTGACTCTTTGGCAATGCTGCTTGCTGCTTAAAAATAAAGGCACCGGGAGTCGGGCTGTAGCACAGCGGGTTAAGTGCAGGTGGCGCAAAGCACAAGGACCGGCATAAGGATCCCGGTTCGAACCCGGCTCCCCACCTGCAGAGGAGTCGCTTCACAGGCAGTGAAGCAGGTCTGCAGGTGTCTATCTTTCTCTCCTCCTCTCTGTCTTCCCCTCCTCTCTCCATTTCTCTCTGTCCTATCCAACAACGACAACAACAATAATAACTACAACAATAAAACAACAAGGGCAACAAAAGGGAATAAATAAATAAAATAAATATTAAAAAATAAATAAATAAAAAATAAAGGCACCATTACACACCTAGGCCCACATGTAAGCATTATACATAAGGAAATTCATGTAATACTTAATATAAAAACCATTGGGAAATGATTAGGAATATGGCTGATTAAAGATTTCCAGTTGGTTTACAAGTTCAGAATAAAAATCCAGGTTGAGTTTGAACACACATTATAAAGAGTTGCAATCCAAATTGCATAAATTTGACAAAACTTTTGATTTAAGTATTACATTTTCTTTTTAAAAATATTTTACTTACTTTTTTAATGAGAGATACAGAGAGAGACACCCCAGAGCACTGCTCAGCTCTAGTTTATGGTGTTCCTGGGGATTGAACCTGGGAGCTCAGAGCATCAGGCATGAAAGTCTTTTGAATAACCAGTATGCTGTCTCCCTAGGTCAGCATTCCATTTTAAAAGGAAAGATTGGGAGTCCGCGGTAGCGCAGCGGGTTAAGTGCACGTGGCACAAAGCGAACCGACCAGAGTAAGGATCCCGGTTCCAGCCCCCGGCTTCCCACCTGCAGGGGTGTCACTTCACAAGCAGTGAATCAGGTCTGCAGGTGTCTATCTTTCTCTCCCCCTCTCTGTCTTTCCCTTCTCTCTTCATTTCTCTCTGTCTTATCTAACAACGACATCAATAACAGCAACAATAATAACCACAACAACAATAAAAAGACAACAAGGGCAACAAAAGAGAAAATAAATAAAATTTAAAAAATGTAAATAAATAAAAATAAATAAATTTTAAAAAATTAAAAAATTTAAATAAATAAAATTTTAAAAAATTGGTGCACCTGGTTGAGCACAAGTGATGTATTGCACAAAGACCCAGGTTCGAGGCCCCAGCCCCCACCCACAGAAGGAAAGCTTCAAGAGTGGTAACACAGGTCTGCAGATGTCTCTGTCTTTCTCCCTCTCTATCACCCCCACCCCTCTCAGTTTCTGACTGTCTCTATCCAATAAATAGAGATGATTAAAAATAATAGCAACAACAACAACAACAATAATAATAATATCTGGTGGCCCAGGATATTAACAACTGATACTGTGCCTGACTTGAAAGCCCTGAATTCAGTCCCCTGTCGTATCCTTTACATTGGTTTGTTCTAGCCCTCCCCCACCAATTGCATCAGTCCTGTTAATTTCGCTGGCCCGCTTGGCCCGGCCGGACGAAACCCGCCAGAGTTCCAGAGTGCCAGAGTTTCAGAGGGTTCCCCAGTAAGAGAGTTCCAGAGTTCCTGAGTTCGAGAGTAAGGGAGAGGGTTCCTGAGTTCGAGAGAAAAAGAGAGAGTGCTTACACCACCGCAAAGAGAGAGCAGAGTTCTGTTTGGTGATTAGTTTGTCTTAGTTTATGAATCGTTGTTCCTGAATAAAGAAATACAGCTGCCCTGCCCAGCCATTGTCTCCGCGTCTCTGTTACCCGCAGTGAAGCTAGACCCGCCCGGCAAGAGCCTACGAAATTTTAACAACAGTCCCCAGCATCACATATGCTAGAGTAATACTTTCCTTTCTCTAATTAATAAGTACATTTTAAAAAAGTCTACTTATCTAATTAAGTTAATTTGTTTTGTCTTATAAATGCCTTGAAGTTGAACAATCTGAATGCCAATCCTGGTTATTAAAAAAAGAAAAAGTCACCATCTGGTGGTTCAGGTGGTGGTGCAGAGGATAAAGGTTTAGACTCTCAAGCATGAGGTCCCTGAATTCAATTTCTGGCAGTATATACACCAAAATGATGCTCTGGTTCTTTCTTTCTCTCCTCCTATCTCTCTCTTTAAAAAATAAAAAAGAAAAATTCGCCACCTGAAGGAGTTTCAATACTTTCTGACTCAAACTCCCCACTTTTAAAAATGATTACCTAATACAATATACAGCTGCATGTATATAGTTAATATACAGGTCCTAAATTAAAGCAATCAAATAATAAACATGAAAATGCTAGGAGTAATACCAATCACGGCTAAGATATTATCCAGTGATATCCTTATTCAAATGGACATTTAAAAACAGCCTGTAATCAGTATCGGAGGCACATTTTTGCACAACTTTCAAGTCATAGGAATCTCACCAAAGAATTACATTTTGAGGGCGGGGGGTAGACAGCATAATGTTTAGGGGAAAAGACTCTCATGCTTGAGGGTCCAAAGTCCCTGGTTCAATCTCCCAGTACCACCATAAACCAGAGCTGAGCAGCGCTCTGGTAAAAGACAAAAGAAAACTACACTTTGTTTAAAAGAAACAAAAGAAACGTGAAAAAACGATACGATCAATTTGAACCACATTTAAAGAAGCCACAAAAAGGGAAACCTGAGCTAGACAAACTTATTTCCTTGGCAGAAGTTCATATAGAAAAGGTACTAAAGTGCACATCCCAGGCAACCTGGGTCTGCCTCCAGGACACAGGCATACAGCTCCAGTGACGCACAGAGAGCGCAAAGACACTGAAGGGCAGCCAGCAGAGACGTGGAGTAAAACCCAGGCGTTCCTACAACTCTGCTGACGAAATAAGACACACTGTACAAAAGCAGAAAGCAGCCACCAAGCAAAGCACCGGCGTCCCTCCCCCCACCCCAGAGTAGCTTGGAGACATCGGACAGCAAGGTACATGTGATGGAAGTAGGCGGGAGTGAGAGGTTTGGGAAATGCGGATTTGGAAAGTAAAGGAGACCTCGATCTTACCTTTCACAGATTCCCCAATACTGTGTAAGTGAGTGACGGAACTGTAGTTGTGGGCAACACTCTTCAAATACGCTTCCATCGCGTCCTGGTGGTGGTATCTGAAATCCAGCGCGGCTGCCAGAGGCAGCAGCAGCAGCAGCCCTATGCAGAGACGTGCGAAGTCCATGTTCTAGATAAATAAAGACAATAATAAAGTTGAGGAGAGAGGAGGAAGGGATCCAGATCATCTCTCTCAGGGCTCCTGACACTCACGTTTCCCCAGTTTCCCAAGAAGGTACAAGTTGGAAGCAACACCTTCGGGAATGAATGCAACCGGAGTACCCGCAGCCCAGGCGGGGTGCCCTCCATCCCACAGCCGCCCGCCCCGTCTAGCTCCGGGCTCCGGCCCTGCCGCAGCTGCTCCCGCCCCGCGCACCCCTGTCTTCACCCTGGCTCGGCGCGCACCTCCGCTAGCCCAGCCGCCTGCCCGCGGGGAGTTATACCCCGGCCAGGGGGCGGGCACAAGCGGGCCCCGCCCACGGAGCCTGACTGACGTCCCGCCGGTCCATTCAGGCGCCACGCTAGATCCTCCCAGCCACTGTCGCGCGCGTTGTCCAAGTCACCTTTGCACCTGGCGAGCCCGCATCTGTAGAGCCGGCAACTCCCAGGCTACGGCGGCTTGTGGGGTCCAGGATGCTCCACCTAAGGACCCCTTCCGACAGTGGGTGCTTCAGTCGCAGAGAGTTTGGAGATAGTAAGAGCTCTACAGGGCGAGCGCGGGACTTGGGGCTGAAGCCCTGGAAGCAACCAAATTCCCCAGACCTTCTCTGTGGTAGCCTAGGAAAGAAAGGACATGTGCGCAAATTTTACATGTCAAGTGTGGCGTAGGAAAACTTACGTCTAGTTTATATGGAGTATGGGATTTGAGTAAATTAGAGCAGAACGTAAGACTGGAAAGCATATGGAAGAGCGCTGGGAAAACAGCATAATGGTTTATGCAAGAAGAATTTCATGACACAGGCTCCAGGGTCCTAGATTCAGTCCCCAGCATTACCACAAACCAGAGTTGATCAGTGCTCTGGTAGGAAGGAAGGAAGGAAGGAAGGAAGGAAAAGAACATGGAAGAAAGTAAAGCTACTCTTGTAAATCCAACTGTCCCTCTTTAGGCAAGTATCAGTGTGTGGTTCCTTCCCCACCCTATCACCTCCACCCCAACTTTTTTGTCTGGCTGCGGGTTTCACTGTCTTGGGCTGACAGAGAGAGAGAGAGAGAGAGAGAGAGAGAGAGAGAGAGAGAGAGGAGCCAAGTTTTCTTCTAGTGTGGTGAGGCCAGGCTTGGTTATGGGTCACATGCATGGCAAACCTCCTAGATGAATTATTTATTTATTTGCCTCCAGGGTTATTGCTGGGGCTTGGTGCCTGCACCAGGAATCCACTGCTCTTGGAGACTATTTCCCCCCTTTTATTGCCTTTGTTGTTTTTCATCATTGTTGTGGTTGTTATCATTGCCGTTATTGATGTCATCGTTGTTGGATAGGACAGAGAGAAATGGAGAGAGGAGGGGAAGACAGAGAGGGGGAGAGACAGACAGACACCTGCAGACCTGCTTCACCGCCTGTGAAGCGACTCTCCTGCAGGTGGGGAGCCGGGGGCTCAAACCAGGATTCTTACGCTGGTCCCTGCGCTTCGTGCCATGTGCACTTAACCCGCTGCGCTACCGCCGGACTCCCTAGGTGAATTATTTTGCTGACCCTTGTCCGCTCTTCTTGAAATGCTTCTTTCTGGAAGGATCGGGTGGTTTGTATTTGCACTTGGACTTCACCGAAACCTGAGAAGAGGCAATGCAGAAAAAAACATTTTGTACATCTGTCATGGTAGTTGGAGACGACTGCTAAAGATTGAGTGAATAAATAAAGTTTGAAAAACCTCTGATTTGGCACATGGTTCTTCTTTAACAGATTAAAGGCAGTGGGTTAGAGTTTCGCTCCAGACTAACTGGACAGAAAGAAACTTCTTCCATCCCGGTCTAGGAAAGTTTGTGTCTCTCTCCTCTTCCTCTCAGAGCGAGACTAGAAAGATAGTATGGAGTTCTAAGCAACAGGCTCTCAGGTCTGAGGCACCAAAGTTCCCAGTCTTGGAGAGCCAAGACTACATATAATAAGCCAGAGTTGAACAGTGCTCAGTTGCTGGGAGGGAAAATTGGAGAGAGAAATAAATACACTAATGATTGTTCCCTTCTTTGTCACAGACACAGTTTCTGTTGTAATCTTAAATGCTTAGGACCCTGTGCCCTGTGATTCCCATACTATAGCATCACATGATAGGATCCTAATATTTGCGCTGACTCTCAGCAGTTGTATCAAGTCTGCCTTAGTTTCCTGGTTCGTAGTGTGGAGACAACAGACCCTGCCCAAATAATGTTGATAGGTACATTGTAAAGACTGCAGTATGTTTATGTTGATTAGAGAATGACCAAAATAGATTAATGGAACAGAACAGAGAGCTCAGAAGTAGACATCTATAAGTATAATTAGCTGGGGAGCCAGGTGGTGGTGCAGCAGGTTAAATGCACATGGCGGAAAGCACACCACATCAAGATCCCAGTTCGAGCCCCCCAGCCCCCACCTGCAGGGGAGTCGCTTCACAGGCAGTGAAGCAGATCTGTAGGTGTCTATCTTTCTTTCCCCCTCTCTGTCTTCCCTTCCTCTCTCCATTTCTCTCTGTCCTATCCAACAACAATGACAGCAACAACAACAATAATAATAACAGTGACAACGATAAACAAGGACAACAAAAGGGAAAATAAAAAAATAAAAATATATTTAATTAACTGATACTTGATGAAGTAGTATAAGTAATACATTGGAGCAAAGATACTCTCTTCAACAAATGATACTGAAAAAAACTGGACATACATAAAAATGAATGAAGAGATAGACTTTTTTGAGTCATCCTACTAAAAAATTAACAAATGGGTCCTAAACCAAATATAAAACATGAAACTGTAAAATTCCTAGAAGACACCATATGGGAGGGGCTGGGAGATAGTATAATGATTATGCAAAAGGACTTTTTTATCTGAAGTCCCAGGTTCAGTCCTCAGCATCACCATAAGTCAGAGCTGAGCAGTACACCAGTAAAAACAAACAAAAACCAATGATCCGGGGAGTGGTACAATGGATATGGTGTTGGACTCTCAAGCTTGAGGTCCTGAGTTCAATATCCCCAGCAACACATGTACCAGAGTGATATATAGTTCTCTTTCTCTCCTATTTCTCTCATAAATAAGTAAATAAATATGAAAAGAGAGAAAGAAAAAAATAATACTATAAGAGAAAGTCAGGGACCAGGCAGTGGTACACCTGATTAAATGGACATACTGCAGTGTGCAAGGACCTCGGTACAATCCCCTGGTCCCCACCTGTAGGGGGTAAACTTCATAAGTGGTGAAGTAGAGCTGCAGGTATCTCTCTGTCTCTCTCCCTCTCTATCTCCCTCACCCCTCTCAATTTCTCTGTCTGTATCCAATAATAAAACATTAAATTATATATATATATATATATATATATATATATATATAGAGAGAGAGAGAGAGAGAGAGAAAATCCAGGTGATGTTGGGTATAGTTATGCATTATGAGATACTTCACCCCTTGGAATATACCTAAAATATATTTCCTTGCTTCTTTCTACATGAACACCTCAAAACTCATCTTCTATATTCTTACCTTTTGTCTCCTGATTATTAAACAATTTGTTCTGCTTTGTATTATTATTATTAATAATATTATTATTATTTTGCCTCCAGGGTTGTCGCTGGGGCTCAGTGCCTGCACCATGAATCCACTGATCCTGGAGTCCATTTTTTCCCCCACCTGTGTTGTCCTTGTTGTTGTTATTATTATTGTTTTTTTCACTAGAGCTACCAATCTCTGGCCTCCGACTTCTGGTGGGACTGGGGTTTGAACATGAGCCTCTGTTGCCTCAGGAAAGGCAGTGGCAGCATAATGTGGTATGATGACATTGGTTGTGTTGACTTAGATAAGGTCCAGAGTTCCATATCCTATCCCCTCCACTGAAAGCTTTCCTATTCTTCATCCTTCTAGGAGTATGGACCCAGGATCATTAGGGGGTGCAGAAGGTGGAAGGTCTGGCTTTTGTAATTGCTTCTCCGCTGAACATAGGCATGGGCAGGCCTATATTCCCAGTTTGTTTTTATCTTTCCCTAGTGGGGCAGGGCTCTGGAGAGATAGGGTTCCAGGATACACTGGTAAGGCCCTCTGCCCAGAGAAAACTATGATTTTTATTTTATTAGTCCCTTTGAAAGGACTAATAAAGTACGCTCTCTGAATAATGTTCAATGTTTATGAAAAACCAAGGGGGTCGGGCAGTAGTGCAGCAGGTTAAGCGCAAGTGGCGCAAAGTGCAAGGACTGACATAAGGATCCTGGTTGGAGCCCCCGGGTCCCCACCTGCAGGGGCTTCGCTTCACAGGTGGTGAAGCAGGTCTGCAGGTGTCTTTCTCTACCCCTCTCTATTTTCCCGTCCTCTCTTGATTTCTCTCTGTCCTATCCAATAACGAATGACATCATCAACAACAATAATAACCACGACAAGACTACAACAACAGGGGCAACAAAGGGGGGGGGATGGTCTCCAGGAGCAGTGGATTCATGGTGCAGGCACTTCTTCTAGCGTTTGCCCTTCTTCCGTAGCCAGTCAACAGCGTCAGGTTGAGCCTGATGTAAAGTTTCGAGACCTCCTTTGAATCTGGAGAGGTGGCAGTCGTTGACTATGTGGGTCATAGACAGACAGGTGCAGGCACTGAGCCCCAGCAATAATCCTGGAGGCAAAAGAAGAAGAAGAAGAAGAAGAGGAGGAGGAGGAGGAGGGGGAGGGGGGAGGGGGAGGAGGGGGAGGGGGAGGGGGAGGAGGAGGAGGAGAAGGAGAAGAAGAAGAAGAAGAAGCCAGGACTCTCTCTCTCTCTGTTTTTCTTTCAATGTTATAACAAAATGATATTAAATGAAGAGTTAGGCATGCACATTTTATCAGTAGTATCACTTTCAACTTTTTTTTTTTTTTGCCTCCAGAGTTATTGCTGGGGTTCAGTGCCTGCACCATGAATCCACTGTTCCGGGAGGCCATTTCCCCCCCTTTGTTGCCCCAGTTGTTGTAGCCTTGTTGTGGTCATCACTGTTATTGTTGATGTCGTTCGCTGTAAGACAGGACAGAGAGAAATGGAGAGGAGGGGAAGTCAGAGGGGGGAGAGAAAGACAGACACCTGCAGACCCGCTTCACCACCTGTGAAGCATCTTTATGCAGGTCCTTGGGCTTCGCGCCACGTGCGCTTAACCCGCTGCGCTACCGCCCAACCCCCCACTTTCAACTTTTTAACCTTCAATAACTTAATCTTTCCTGATGTGTTAGATGGGAACACTAATTCTTTCCTTCTAGGATTGTTGTGAGGTGGCAGTTGAAAATTATGTAACAATGCCTAGCTTGCTTTATTATATATATATGCAAAGAAAGAGAGAGAGGCTGCAGCACCAAAGTTTCCTTCAATATGGTGATGAACAGATTCAACCTGGGTTGTACACATAGCAAAACGGTACACTATAAAAATGAGCCACTGGGCAGGGCAGATAGCATAATGGTTATGCGAAGAGATTCTCATGCCTGAGGCTTTGAAGTCTCAGGTTCAGTCCCCCACATTACCATAGCCAGAGATGAGCAGTGCTCTGGGGGGTGGGGGGGAGGGAGAAAGCAAGCTATTTTTCTACCCCCACAGTATCTAGTCTTCAAAAATGTGGAAAGTGGATTATCTAGGAAATCATGTAAAAACAGAGCCACCACTGTGCATTATCTGTCTCCTTGAAGTACACCAAAGATCTTTGCATAGGGCCAAAAACAATTGTGTGTGTGTTTTGTTGTCACTGAGGCTTTAGCACTCCACTCCAGACAACTTTTTCAGATAGATAGATAGATAGAGAGAGAGAGAGTGAGAAAGGGAAAGATACCAGGATACTAGGAGCTTCTTCCAATTCAGTAGGGGCCAGGATTAAAAAAAAATGGTTTTAAGAAAGCTAAAAGCAAACAGTTGTTTAAGAACTGATAATTGTGGTCCGGGAGATGGCGCAGTGGATAAAACACTGGACTCTCAAGCAGGAGGTCCTGAGTTCAATCCCTGGTAGCACATGTACCTGAGTGATGTCTGATTCTTTCCCTCTCTCCTCCTATCTTTCTTAATAATAATAATAATAATAATAATAACTGACAGGGAGTCGGGTGGTAGCATAGCAGATTAAGCGCACGTGGCAAGCGCAAGGACCAGTTTAAGGATCCTGGTTTGAGCCCCCAGCTCCCCACCTGTAGGGAAGTCGCTTCACAGGCAGTGAAGCCGGTCTGCAGGTGTCTCTCTTTCTATTCCCCTCTCTGTCTTCCCCTCCTCTCTCCATTTCTCTCTGTCTTATCCAACAACGACAACAACAACAACAACTACAACAAGGGCAACAAAAGGGAATAAATAAATAAGTAAATACGTTCTTTAAAAAAGAAAACTGATAACTGTGGGCTTTGAGTGAGAGGATAGAATCAGTTTCATTCCTTTTCACCCTGGAGTCAGTAGCCAGTTAAGTCAATGTGGACTCTCAATGTGGATTCACTGCCCAGTGCACAGAAATCTTAACAATGTTACTCCAACTTTTTCACGGAGGGAAAATGATATTATTGTTGCTATTTGAACATGTAATGGAAGCTGTTTAAATCAGCCTCCCTTTTGTGCCAGAGAAAAGGTAAGTAGAGCTGAGGGTTGGAAGACCAGGCAATGGATTCTGGAATAAGCAGGATGGAGCCTGTGACCATCAGGTGGTCTCACTTCCTGCATCATGGTTTCCTGTATCCTGGTGGACTTTCCATGAATTTCTTCCCAAGACAAAATTTCACTAGGTTTTAACTATACTTTATTAATTTGAATGGGCAGAAGGAGCAGGAAGGAATAGGGGTGGTATGAATCCTTAAACATAGTCTTTTTGTTTTTCAAATTCAGTTTTAGCATTTTAACAGTTCCTTGCAAAACAGTTATCAGAACAGTGCACTGAGTTATTATTATTTTCTCTTTCTCTTTTATCAGAGCACTGATCAGCTCTGGCATATGGTGGTATGGAGGGTTGAACGTGGGACTTCGAAGACTCAGGCAGGAGAGTCTCCTTTAATTTGTGGATTATTTTTTTCTTACTAGAATTTTGCTCAGCTCTAGTTTATAGTGGTGCCAGGGATTGAATTTGGGACCTCCACTGCCTCAGCCTAGCAAATCTGTTGTGCATGGCCCAGGAGGTAGCACAGTGGCTAGAGACTTAAAATGATGTGGTCCTGAGTTTGATCCCTAGCATTTCATGTGGCAGAATGGTTTAATACTTTATCTTTGGGCTGGGGATATACCATAATGGTTATGAAAAAAGACTTTCATGCTGGAGGTACCAAAGGTCCAAGGTTCAATCCCTATTACTATCATAAATCAGAGCTCAGCAGTGCTCTGGTAAAAAGAATAAATGAAAATACCCACTACTTCCCTTCCTAGGTTGCTCTTAGTGTTAATAAAGAAACACATCTTAAAAAAGAAAGAAAGAAAGTCTGTTGCATTATAAATGATAAGAGAATTTCTCTCTCTCTCTCTTTCTCTTTTTTTTTCTTCTTGCCATCAGGGTTATCTCTGGGATTCAGTGATCATACTATGAATCCATGGCTCCCAGTGGCCATTGCATGCCCATTCCCCCCCCTTTTGTTTTCTATTTTATTGGATAGGGTAGAGAGAAAATGAAAGGGAAGGGGGGGAGAGTACAATGTGCACTTAACCGGTATACTCCACTGCCCTGCCACCTCCCCCCCCACCTCCTTTTTTTTTTCTTTTAACCCAATTTGTCAACTTCAGGTCACCTCCTCCATCTCAGGCAGCCCTGCTTTGCTGAGGCTATAATTTCACCATTAAGTCGATGCTCATGTTCAGCGGGGAAGCAATGACAGAAGCCAGACCTTCAACCTTCAGCACCCCATAATGACTCTGGGTCCATACTCCCAGCAGGATAAAGAATAGGAAAGCTATCAAGGGAGGGGATGGGATATGGAGTTCTGGTGGTGGGAATTGTGTGGAATTGTACCCCTCTTATCCTATGGTCTTACTGGTGTTTCCAGCTTATAAATAAAAAGCATGAAAAAAAGAATGATAAAAAAGAATAGTTTAAACCTGTTGATACTAATTGATTCTTTAAACACCTCATTTTCTCCTTTTTAAAAAACAAAAAACTAAAACTAAAACAAAACAAACAAAAACTCTAAACTTGTTCTTTATTAGGGCAAAGAAAAATTTAGATTTTTCCACCTGAATCTATGTATTTCAAATTCAAGTTCTTTGATTTCAAATAAATATGATTTACTTTTTTAGTTGCCTCCCAAATTTTTAGGTTAACAAGAACATACAGCAAGTTTGGGGTGGAGAATGAGAGCTTTTTGGAATGCAGTGGAACACAACCTTAGAATCAAACAAACAAACACAAAAATAAACAAAATCTATTTTTAAAAAAATTTATTTATTTATTCCCTTTTGTTGCCCTTGTTGTTTTATTGTTGTTGTCATTGTTGGATAGGACAGAGAGAAATGGAGAGAGGAGGGGAAGACAGAGAGGAGGAGAGAAAGATAGACACTTGCAGACCTGCTTCACCACCTGTGAAGCAACTCCCCTGCAGGTGGGGAGCCGGGGTTCGAACCCGGATCCTTATGCCGGTCCTTGTGCTTTGCGCCACGTACGCTTAACCCGCTGCGCTACAGCCCAACTCCCAACAAAATCTAATTTTTAATGACTGAAATAAAACATCTAAAATTGCTGCTTCTGAAAAAAAAAAAAACAGTGAATCTTGTACCTCTCCTTAAATTTGATCTTAGCTTCTCCAACAGGCCTTGTGATTAAGAGTAGGGTTTTGGAAAACATCTTTGTTGACAAAATCTTTATCCAAGACAATATCCACAGAGTATGTTGTGCTCATGAGGTGAGTGTAACTATAAACTTTCACAAAAGACTTGATTTTTAACCTCCAGTGATTTTCTTCTTCCCCATGACATCTGTCACTTTGCATGGATAGCGGTCAATTCCAGCCACCAGAGCATGGATGGCCAGATGGACGGTCTGAGGTGCTGTTATGGGAAAAAAACAACAACTGTGTTTCCATTCTCCAGTATTAAAGCTCAAATATAGCCAAAGAATGAGACTGAGGCTGCATAGAGGACAAGGAGTTATGTTTATTTCTTGTTAACGGGTTACACGTCCATTCCTACCAGGCCTGAACAACTCTACTGCAGCATCCTGCTTTTTATCTTTTTCAAGCTGGGCACAGCACAAACTGATTGGTTACAGAGTCCACCAAGGTGCTGATAATATCAAAAGGTGAGAGAAGATTGGCTACAATTAGAGTCCACCAAGGATTCCATTGGGGAATACTGGAATGCGGAAGTGAGAGTCCACTTGCAGTGATTTTCTCTTCTTTTTTTTTTTTGCCTGTGGATTTTTCATTTCAGTGCTATCATTAATCAATGTTTGATAGCAACTGCCCAGCGTATAGCAGTAGGCAGAACCTCAAAATTAGAAGAGCTATGTTAGTAAATGTCCCAGACTATGTTAAAAAAATTGAAAACTTATTTATTAGTGAGAAAAAGATAGATAGGGAGACCACGCAGTGGCACACCTGGTTAAACCCACACATTACAGTGTGCAAGGATGCAGCTTCCAAGCTGCCAGAACCCCTCGCTTATCTGGTTGCATCAGCAGAACAAAAGGACCTTCTCTCGGCAATACATCTGGTGGTGACCATGTCGAGAGCAGTGCTGTCGGGTTGGCTGTGAGAACTTTCTTATTTTTTAATTTTTTTATATGTTTTTAAATATTTATTTTCTCTTTTGTTGCCCTTGTTTGTTTTTTATTGTTGTTATTCATGTCGTTGTTGTTGGATAGGACAGAGAGAAATGGAGAGAGGAGGGGAAGACAGAGAGGGGGAGAGAAAGATAGACACCTGCAGACCTGCTTCACCACCTGTGAAGCGACTCCCCTACAGGTGGGGAGCCAGGGGCTGGAACCGAGATCCTTACCGCTGTCCTTGCGCTTTGCACCATGTGAGCTTAACTCGCTGCGCTTAACTCGCTGCGCTTAACTCGCTGCGCTTAACTCGCTGCGCTTAACTCGCTGCGCTTAACTCGCTGCGCTTAACTCGCTGCGCTTAACTCGCTGCGCTTAACTCGCTGCGCTTAACTCGCTGCGCTACCGCCAGACTCCCCTGTGTGACCTTTCTATGGCATCTAAATAAGTAAAAATTGTTGTTTTACCCAAACACGCTCTCTGAGTGAGTCCTTTACTCAATTCCTAAGCTCACGACACCTTTCAATTTCTCTCTGTCTCTATCCAATAATAAATAAAAATATCTAATAATAAAATAATAATAAAAGAGATAGGCAAGAAAGAGACCGAGAGAAAGAGAGGAATATGAAAGTACTACTCTGGCCTATGCTGTGTCAAAGATTGAATTCAGGTCCACATGCTTGAAAGTCCAACACTTTATCTACTAAACCATATCCCAGGTCTGCTATCTTAGCATGTCTTAGAGTAATGCAATGGTTATAGTCAGGACCATATATGAAATATTAGAAGTCTTTAGAATAAATGAATAGGGAGTCGGGCGGTAGCGCAGCATGTTAAGCGCACGTGGCGCAAAACGCAAGGACCGGCTTAAGGATCCTGGCTCGAGCCCCCGGCTCCCCACCTGCAGGGGAGTCGCTTCACAGGCGGTGAAGCAGGTCTGCAGGTGTCTGTCTGTCTCTCCCCCTCTCTGTCTTCCCCTCCTCTCTCCATTTCTCTCTGTCCTATCCAACAATGACGACAGCAATAACAACAATAATAACTACAACAATAAAACAACAAGGGCAACAAAAAGGAATAAATAAATATTTTTAAAAAAGAATAAATGAATAATCATTAGAACCTCTAAATATCATTCCCAGAAATATCCAATGGACATCTGGGGACAATAGACTTATATTCAATCAGTTGCATTGTAATTTGCAAGTAAATGGTACTTTTTATGTGATACGGGACCTCAGTGTTCACCGTTAAGTATGAAGAGCAAACTATTTAACAAAATAGAAGGGTTAAATGGAAGTTTAATGAAATGTTATGCTTTATTTATTTACTCTACCAGAGCACTGCTCAGCTCCAGCTTATGATGATGCTGGGTGTTGAATCTGGGAGCTTTGGTGCTTCAGGCACTAAAGTCTTTTTGCATAACCTTTATGCTCTCTCCCCAGCCCAGAAATACTATGCTTTAAAAATTGTGATATAGAGGGGGTCGGGCGGTGGCGCAGTGGGTTAAGCGCATGTGGCGCAAAGCGCAGGGACCGGCTTAAGGATCCCGGTTCGAGCCCCCGGCTCCCCACCTGCAGGGAAGTCGCTTCACAGGCGGTGAAACAGGTCTGCAGGTGTCTATCTTTCTCTCCCCTTCTCTGTCTTCCCCTCCTCTCTCCATTTCTCTCTGTCCTATCCAACAACGAATTGCGTCAACAAGGGCAATAATAATAACCACAATGAAGCTACAACAAGGGCAACAAAAGGGGGAAAAAATGGCCTCCAGGAGCGGTGGATTCATGGTGCAGGCACCGAGCCCAGCAATAACCCTGGAGGAGGAAAAAAAAAAAAGAAAGAAAAGAAAAGAAAAATTGTGATATAGGGAGTCGGGTGGTAGCAGCAGGTTAAGCGGAAGGACCGGTGTAAGGATCCCTGTTTGAGCCCCCAGCTCCCCACCTGCAGGGGAGTCGCTTTACAGGCGGTGAAGCTGGTCTGCAGGTGTCTATCTTTCTCTCCCCCTCTCTGTCTTCCCCTCCTTTCTCCATTTCTCTGTCCTAGCCAACAACGAGAGCAATAACAACAATGGGAAAAAAGATGGCCTCCAGGAGCAGTGGGTCTGTAGTGCAGGCACCCAGCCCCAGCAAGCATGAGGTCTTGAGTTCAATTCCCGGAAGCACATGTACCAGAGTGATGCCTGGTTCTTTCTCTCTCTCTCCTCCTGTCTTTCTCATGAATGAATAAATAAAATCTTTTTAAAAATTGTGATATTGAGCCATAGCAGTTAAATTTGGATAATTTTCTGCTTGTGTGTACTTTCTAGGTTCACTAAAGCACTGGGAACCCTCCTAGTCACTAGATCTTCTTAATGCTTTGTTTTACAGATAGATTAGTTTCTGTTGCCTCAGGACATATGCTCTGGGAAGCCACTGCCTTGAGACTAACAGATAAAGTCATCCTCAAGGAAAAGGGTCAGAGGTCCAGAGGTTGAGCTGCAGTACTGCGAAGGGTCAGATACACCGTATTGTACTCCTGTGCTGTCACAAATAGTGCAGCATTGTGAGCAACTATGTGGCAACCTAATCAGTAGAAAATGAATGGTCAGTCAATTTGGTCTTTACCCCAATTGGAGGAATTAGAACAAGCATCCCATCAAATATCTGGTTGTTAGAACTAAAACTATAAAATGCAGAGAAAAATACATTGATGAAACATTTCAGGACTTTAACATTAAAGTTACATTTGGAGACTCTATCCCATTGGGCAAGGGAAACAAAACTAAAAATTAACAAATAGGACTGTGTCAAATTGAAAAGCTTTTACACATCAAAAGAAAATTACATAAGGATAAACAGGAAACTCACTCAGCAAATGGGAAAATATATTTGCACACACTTCAGACAAGCAGTTAATATCAAACATCTATTGTTAGAATATGAGTATAATTAGCATATGGATGAGGTCAGTCTGATGACCATACAAGGGACATACACAAACCTACAAGGAATTGTGGGTGTGTCAACAGTTTTTTTTTTTAATTTCTTTATTGGGGAATTAATGCTTTACATTCAACAGTAAATACAATAGTTTATACATGCATAACATTTCTCAGTAACAGTTTTTTAAAATTGTTTTAATTATCTTTATTTATTGGATAGAGACAATCAGAAATTGAGAGGGAAGGGAATGATAGAGAGGATGAGAGATGAAAGATAAAGAAATACCTGCAACACTGCCTCACCACTTGCAAATTTTCCCCCCTGCAGATTGGGACCAGGTGCTCAAACCCAGGTCCTTGCACATTATAAGATGTGTGCTTAACCTGGTGTGCCATCACCTAGTCCCGGTGTGTCAGAAGTTATTTAAGTGAGATACTGTTCCTGTGTGCTCTTGGTTCCTGAAATCTTTTCCTTCTCCCAGGGACCTGCCATGCCACTTTCTTTGGGACCTGAACACATGTAGCTGAACACTGGTAACTAGCTTGAGAGACTCATGGATCTTTGGCCATCATGACTAGCTGGTGTTTGCCCCATTGTCCATTTTGCTACACCTAAATAACCCTCAATGCAATAGAACCTCTTGTTTGTTTAAACCCTAACCAAAGCCATGTGAAAGTCTTTTATTTTTTTAATTACTATAATCTGTATGAACTCATATAGCTCAACAAAAAGAAAAAGAACAGCCCAATAAAAAGTGGGCAGAAGATATGAATAGACAGTTCTCTAAAGAAGAGATACACAGGGCTCACAGACATATGCAGAAATGCTCTAATTCACTCATCATTAGACAAATGTAAATTAAAATCTCATTGCAATTCCACCTGTGCGAATGAGCTCCATCAATAAACAAGAGAAGATTAGGGCACCAAAGTAAAAACCCTGTGGTGAGGGGGAGGGTGGACATGCAGCTTCCTGGGCTGGTGGGTGGGTGGGATGGGACACAGTCTTTTGGTGGTGGGAATGGTGTTTATGTATACTCCTATTGAAGTGTAGTCATATAAGTCACTATTTAATTAAGATGAGAGGGGGAAATTGATTGTATGTCTTGAACTTTTTAAAACACAGACTGAGTCTTTTTAATATATAGGCTGAGTCTTTGATATGTGGACTCTCTCAAAAGCCTAGACCAGGTAGATCAGATGCAACTGGTGACACAGCTATATACAAGATGCTGGGTATTATACAGCAAACCCTAACAAAGGGACTTTTCAAAGTTAACCCAATTACCAAATAATGTGATGATAAAAATAACTATCCATTGTCTTCTTGAATCCTAAGACAGCAGGAACCTCACATTTCCACTATAGAGCCTATATTTCCCCCAGTCCTGGAACCTTAGGGTAGAGCCCACTTTCCCGCATGCTTCTCCCAATTCATATCAAATAATATTGCATTATCAATGCACCTCATCATGCTTCAGCTCAGACTGTGTCCAGAAACTTCAGGTGTGGAATGACAACCCTTCAGCTTCATTACTTGGGTGAGACCTTTCCTTTCATAGTATTCTCTAATTCTATCCCAGGTGGCTCACTTCCTAACAAAGTCCCAAAACCTAGATACAGACCAGGTTCCGTGAGATAGAACATATGTTCACACGTATCCATAAACTAGGGAAAAATATATACCTGAAAGCAGAAGTACACTAGAGTTTGCAGTGAGTACCTGTTGGTATGCTTCTAGTTCTGCTTCTGGGATCCCTTCTGTTACATTGCTTGACGTTGTGGTCTATTTACATGGTCATTCAGTTACATTGGTTTGGTCTCACTCCCCCTGCCTCCGGGAGATTTTGGTTTAGTCCTTGCCTTTCTGCGCTTCTTGCTTCTCCCCGTCCCCTATCCTACATACTTCCTTGGTTCCTGACGCAGCCGCAGGAGGAGAAGGATGCAGGACAAAATGGGGTTGTGATTAGATTAGATTAGTTTTTTGAACCGTTTGCTCATGAATAAAGAAATACTGATTCTCCTCTCAGCCATGTGTCCCTGGTCGTCTGTCTCCCGCTGCAAAGCTAGCCCGGCATACTGGCACTCTGAAGTTTGACTGACAAGTACCCCCCAACACCTCATCTCCACTATTCCAACCTTTGGGTCCATGACTGTTCAACAATTTGTTTGACTTTGTATGTTAACTCTCTTTTCAACCACCAGGTTCCAGATGCCATCATGATGCTGACCAGGCTTCCCTGGAGAGCCCCACCCTACTAGGGAAAGAGAGAGGCAGACTGGGAGTATGGATCGACCTGTCCATGCCCATGTTCAGCAGGGTAGCAATTACGGAAGCCAGACCTTCCACCTTCTGCAACCCACAAAAATCCTGGATCCATGCTCCCAGAGGGATAGAGAATGAGAAAGCTATCAGGGGAGGGGGTGGGATATGGAGATTGGGTGGAGGGAATTGTGTGGAGTTGTACCCCTCCTATCCTTCAGTTTTGTTAATGTCTACTTTCTTAAATAAATAAATAAATAAAAACAAGAGAAGATGAGTGTTGGAGAGGATGTGGAGAGAGGAACTCTACTACATTGTTGGTGGGAGTGCAGACTGGTGCAGCCATTATGGAGACCAGTATGGAGAATCCTTAAGCAAATAGAAATGGGAATGCCTCATGATCCAGCAATTCCACTCCTAGGCATGTACCCAAAAGATATAACACTGGTGAGTTGGGCGGTAGCACAGCGGGTTAAGTGCAGGGGGTTAAGCGCATGTGGCCTAAAGCACAAGGACCCAGTGCAAGGATCCTGGTTCGAGCCCCCGGCTCCCCACCTTCAGAGGAGTTGCTTCACAAGTGGTGAAGCGGGTCTGCAGGTGTCTATTTTTCTCTCCCCCTCTGTCTTCCCCTCCTCTCTCCATTTCTCTCTGTCCTATCCGACATCAACAACACAATAATAACTACAACAATAAAACAACAAGAGCAACAAAAGGAAATAAGTAAATAAATATTTAAAAAAAGATATCATAACACTGATTCAGAAGGATGTATGCACCCAAATGTTCATAGTGGCTTTATTCACAACAGCAAAAACTTGGAAATAACCTAAATGCCTTTCAACAGATGACTGGATAAAAATGTTATGGGAGGGAGTCGGGCTGTAGCGCAGCGGGTTAAGCGCAGGTGGCACAAAGCACAAGGACTGGCATAAGGATCCCGGTTCGAACCCTGGCTCCCCACCTGCAGGGGAGTTGCTTCACAGGCGGTGAAGCAGGTCTGCAGGTGTCTATCTTTCTCTCCTCCTCTCTGTCTTCCCCTCCTCTCTCCATTTCTCTCTGTCCTATCCAACAACGACAACAACAATAATAACTACAACAATAAAACAACAAGGGCAACAAAAATAAATTAAATAAATATTAAAAAAAATCTCCTCTAAAAAATGTTATGGGACATATACTTAATGGAGTTTTCCTCAGCGATAAAAAGATGATAAAGTGGATGGAACTGGACAAGATTATACTTAGTGAAGCAAGTAAGGAGGTGAAGGACAACTACAGAATGTTTTCACTTACGTGGAATATAGAGAACTGAATATACGTGGGGCTGGGTGGTGGTACAGGAGTTAAGCACACATAGTACAAAGCACAAGGATCCCTCCTTGAGCCCTGGCCTCCTCACCTGCCTGGGAATTACTTCACTTGCAGTGAAGCAGATCTGCAGGTGTCTCTCTCTTTCTCTCCTGCTCTATCTCCTTCTCCCCTCTCAATTTCTCTGTCCTATCTGTTGAGGGAAAATTCAGGACACAGAGGGTCCTGGAGAGTACATTTTGTTTTCATTAGGTTTACACACAGGGAACTGGGATTCACGCTAGCATATTTTCTTTTCACTGACTTTGCACAAGAGATTCATTTGGTGAAGGGTTTCTCTGTTTCCTTTTTTTGCACTATGTAAAGAGGGAGCAGTTTACTCCACCGGGCCAATGAAAAGTGTTTGCTCAATCTGATTTTAAGGAGGGGAGTGTGTGTGTGTGTGTGAGAGAGAGAGGGCATATGGGGAATGGGGAGGGAATGGTACAGAAGTTTATGCAGTGGACTTTCAAACGTGAGGTCCTAGGGTCCCAGCTTCAATGATACCACCATAAGCCAGAGGCCATCAATGCTCTGGTAATACATACATACGTATGTACATACATACGTACGTACGTACATACATACATACGTTGCAACTTTATCTCCCCTGTCTTGGACCTGTGCTACAGCATAGGGGGTTATTTGGGGACTGAGGGTGATGAGTTTGTAGTAGTGCTTGAAAGTCTTCATGTCCTAGTGGAAGACAGGGTCTATCTTCTTGAAGTTTCAGTCTGTTTAAACATTTATTCATTTATTATGAACGAGAATGAGAGGGGAGAGAGAGGGAGGGAAGGAAGAAAAGAGAAAGGGAAAGAGAGAGAGAGAGAGAGAGAGAGGTAGAGAGAGAGAGAGAGCTCTGTCCTGCGCAGCTCTGGACTGAACCTGAACCTGTGGTCTCTAGGGATTATAGGCAAGCAAGTTGGTACTCTAACAAGTTCAGCTATTTCTCTGACCCTGAGTGACAATCTTAATGGAACATTTTTTATTTGGGGGTAGAAAAAACTGTGTAAAATATTCATGGCAGCTGGGCTAAAAGCTCAACTGGTAAAGTGTGGAACTTGTATGTCTGAGGTTCCTGGTTCATGTGGTCCATGTAGCAGGGTGGTGCTCTGGCTCCTCTCTCTCTCTCTCTTTCTCATTATCATTCATGTGAAACTCTATATGCATAACGCACAGACACACACACACTCAACCAGAGCACTGCTCTGCTCTGACTTATGGTGGTTCTAGGATTTGAACCTGGGACCCCAGAGCCTTAAACATAAAAGTCTTTTGCATGACCACTGTGTTATCTCCCTTACCCAAATAATTTTTCCCTTCAGATCATTGCTCAGCTCTAGCTTATGGTGATGTGGGGGGATTGAACCTGAGACTTTGAAGACTCAGGTATGAGAGACTCTTTTCATAACAATTATGCTATCTATCCCCACCTATAATTTTTTTTCTCCAAGTACCCATTTACAACACATTTAACATCAGTCAGCATTCATTGTCAAGGGTCACAACTTTTTTTTTTGAAAAATATTTTATGTATCTATTATTTATTGGATAGAGACAGAGAGGAATTGAGAGGGAAGGAGGAGACAGGGAGAGAGAAAGAGACGCTTGCAGACCTGCTTCATCGCTTGTGAACCTTCCCTCTGAAAGTAGAGACTGGGGATTTGAACCGAGTTCCTTGTGCACTATGTATGCTTAACCAGGTGCACGACAGCATGGCCCCCCAAATTTTTATTATGATATCTTGGGAGGTGGCACAATGGATTAGGTTTTGGACTCTCAAACATGAGAAACCAAGTTTGATCCCTGTCATTAAAGGTGCCAGAGTGGTGCTATGGCTCTGTATCCTCCTCCTCTCTCTCATTAATTAATACATCCCAAAACAAAGCAAAAACTTGGATTATGAAACAGAAAACAGATACAGGGTTGCTTTTTGTTGTTGTTGTTGCTTTTTTGGATAAACTATAATGCTTCAAAGAAATGTTGCATTTGAAGAAAGTCATTTCCTGTTCTTCCCTTAGATCCAGGTTAATGAGTCCAAGGTGCTCCTGTTCTGACTTGGGTGTATCTGGGAGTGGAAATAACTTGACCGGAAACTCTTCATGAAGCATCAGTTCAAATGCCCAGGAGAAAGTCAGGCCTCAGCTTGCTTTTCTCCAAAGGCTAGTAATGGCCAGCTCTCACTTCCAGAGACGCCTGCACACAATGTGGTGTTTAGTATAAAATGAAGACATGAGGTCCCTTGTTCAGATATTATTAAGAATCTCAAGATGATGAAACCAATGATACCAAACCAAAGGCCTTGACTGTTCTTAGCAAGAGGAGAAAGAGAGAGAGAGAGACAGAGAGAGAGACAGAGAGAGAGGAAAAAAGAGAGAGAAAGAGAGACAGAGAGAGAGAAAGAGAGAGACAGAGACAGAGAGAGAGGGAGAGAGAGAGAGAGAAAGAGAGAGACAGAGAGAGGCAGAGAGAGAGAGAAAGAGAGAGAGAGAGAGAAAGCCCCAAAATGGAGCCCTGGATGCCAGGCCCCACCAAGAATTCATTCATCCCTAACCTAATTGCTATTTCAGTCTCTCCCCAAAGTAGAAAATTAAACTCATCCATCTGAAGTTTCCTGATCAACACTGGTGAGGTAATCTGCATAAGTTCCCTCCACACCCCCCCTTCTCCTTATGGGGAGATGACTTTTGCCTGAAATAAACCTTATCTTTATCAAATAATCTTGCCCTATCCTCTTTCTGACTATAAAAGCCTTCCATTTTGTACTTCTTGTAGTCCCTGGCTGCTAGATGGGCTGTGTTCACTTATGAGTCATTTAATAAAGCTAAGTCAATCTCTAATTTTGTTTGACTAAATTAAAAAAAAGATTTGTTTGTTTAATTTCTTTAATGTTTATTAATCTATTGAATAGAAAGTCAGAAATCAAGAGGAAGGAGGGGTGACAGAGAGGGAGAAAGACTAAGAGACACCTGCAACACTGCTTCATCACTCATGAAGATTTCTTTCTGCATGTGGGGACTGGGGGCTCGAACCCTGTTCCTTGTATGCTTAACCAGGTGCACCACCACCTGGCCCCCCAAAAGATTTGCTTATTTGTTAATGGGGGTGAGGAGAACCAGAGTACCACTCTGACCCATGTGATATCAAGGATTGAACTCAGGAAGGGACTGATGTCTGGGAGTCCAATGCTTTATCCGCTGTGCCATTTCCCAGGCTACTTGAAATTTGCTTTTTTTTTTTAGAACTTAAAAAAAAAATTTTCCAATTTTTTAAATTTATTGAATAGAGACAGAAATTGAGAGGGAAAGGGGAGATAGGGAGAGAGACAGAGAGACACCTATACTAGCAAAACTTTCCCTCTGCAGATGGGGACCTGATTCCTTATGCATTGTAACATATGTGCTCAACCAGTTGCATCACCACCTGCCCCTGAAATTTGCTTTTAACACTATGCAGGCTTCACTCCCATGAAGCTGACTCTCTCCTAGAAGGCCTCCCCCAACCAGGCCATCAAAAGCAGACTTTGAGTCAAAATATATACCCAGTTTTCTTGTGATGTTTTTGGTGATCTCCCTAATTATTGCCTTCTTTTTCCTGGTCTCCTTTTCGTTCCAAACCATTTAAAGACCATGAAGTGAGTTACTGATTTTTTTTTTGTCGTTGTTTTTTTTAGTCTCTCCCATGTATACAGAAGGTATACATGTGATTAATAAATTTTGTTCTCTCCTTTCTTATCAATCCATTTGGTACTTACTGTCTGGTCTCTGAAGAACCCAAAGAGGGTTCTTTATTATTATTGTTATTATTTATTTTCCCTTTTGTTGCCCTTGTTGTTTTTCATTGTTATTGTAGTTGTTGATGCTGTCGTTGTTGGCTAGGACAGAGAGAAGTGGAGAGAGGAGGGGAAGACAGAGAGGGAGGGAGAAAGATAGACACCTGCAGACCTGCTTCACTGCCTGTGAAGCAACTCCCCTGCAGGTGGGGAGCTGGGGGCTGGAACTGGGATCCTTAAGCCGGTCCTTGGGCTTTGGGTCATGTGCGCTTAACCCACTGTGCTACCGCCCTACTCCACCAAAGAGGGTTATTGCTAAAGAAATCATTCTGTAGCACGCTGACAGCATTATATCACATTTTCTCAGTAAGTGTTTAGTGATTACCTACTACATATTTATAACTATTTTTTAAGTTCATTTATTTACACACTAACATTCACTCAAGTGCAGTTATGAAATGACTATTTCTGTTTCCTCAGCTTACATGATGAAAGCCTGGTATGAGAAGTGAAACCTTTGGGGTGTGCTTAGGTCATGAGTTTGTAGGGCTCAGGAATGACATTCATGTTCTCATAAAAGCGATCCCACTGAGTTCACTCTTCACCCCTTCAATTATGCGAGGAAATAGCAAAAGGTTTCTACGAAGTAGGAAGCCTTCACTAAGCACCATGTTTTCTGGGATCACAGCTCTGGAGTTCCCAGTCTCCAAAACCATGAAAAATAAAATTTCTGCTATTTATACGCCATCTAGTCAATGCTTTTTGCCACAGCAGCCTTCTCTGTGTGAGAGCATTGGGATATAGTGGCAACCCAGGCAGACTCAGTCCCTGGCCCTGGTGGCAGCCTGCCAGCAGGCAGAATTCTTGTTAGCTTTTTGAAGGTCTGGACTGTTTGTGACTCACTCATCTTTGCGTCTCCTGTAGCAGCCAGCACGGCCCCTCCCCTTTATGATCTGTCCTATAAAAATATTTTTGAATTCAATGGGGTATGTTATGACTTCAGTAGCACTTAGTGACAAGTGAAATAAAAGTCTGTCACAACTCTAGACAAATGTTTTGCTATTCATGGGGCTTGTTGTAATAATTTTAGGGCCTTAACCACAGAAGTCAATACCATGTGTTTATGGTAGCTTCATTAACATTACAGCACAGATATTCATCAGGCATGAGTTATTCCCGACTGGGTTTTCTATTTTTGTTAGAATTTTTTTTTACAATTGTTTTCATTGGTTATTCCTTCATGATGTCTTGGAGAGCTACCCTGTAAGATTATTAATGCTGGTTATTTAGGAACTCTTTCATGGCATTCAAGATTTATGAGCTATGTAGGTGGCAATGAAAAATTTATAGCATTTTTTTGCTGTGTATTTTCTGTGTGCCACATAGTTTAGAAAAAATAAAAATCTTTTAAAAAATAATACCTATTTGTTTATTTTAGATACAGACAGAGAACTTGAGAGGGAAGGGAGACTGGGGGGAGGGAGGGAGAGATAGAGATAGAGACAGAGAGAGAGAGAGAGACCTTTCAAGCTGTTTACCACTTGTGAAGCTTCCCCCTTGTGAAGCTTCCCCCTTGCAGGTGGGGGTTGGGGCTTGAACCTGGGTCCTTGTGTTCTGTAATGTGTGCACTCAACTAGGTGTGGCACCACACAGCCCCTGAAAAATTATTTATTTACTTATTTACTTATTTACTTGCTTCCAGGGTTGTTGCTGGGGCTCAGTCCTGCACTACGAATCCACTGCTCCTGGTGGCTTTTTTTTTTTTTTTCCTTTCTAATTTTTATTAGGACAGAGAGAAATTGAGAGAGAATGGGAAGACAGGGAGAAGGAAAGATAGACTCCTGTAGACTTGTTTTTACCACTTTTGCTGTGGACTCTCTGCAGTCAGGGTTTGAACCCAGATCCTTGAGCTTGGTAATATGTGTGCTTAACCAGGTGCACCACTCACCAGCCCCCCAAAATAAAAATCTATAGGAACATCATCTGCTCCTAGATCAGCAGAGTTTTACAACTATTGTCTAACTTGCAAGAGTATTTATTTTTATTTTTGAGAGAGAAGGAAAGAGAGAGAGAGAGAGAGAGAGGGAGAGGGAGGGAGAGGGAGAGGGGGAAGGAGAGGGAGAGGGAGAGGGAGAGGGAGAGGGAGAGGGAGAGGGAGAGGGAGAGGGAGAGGGAGAGGGAGAGGGAGAGGGAGAGGGAGAGGGAGAGGGAGAGGGAGAGGGAGAGGGAGAGGGAGAGGGAGAGAGATACTAGAACACGGCTCAGCTCTGGCTTATGGTGGTATGGGGGATTGAACCTAGGACTTTGGAGCTCCAGGCATGAGAGTCTCTCTGCATAACCATTATGTTATCTCCCCTGCCCTGACCTGTATTTCTTTTTTAATTAAAATACTTATTTATGAGAGAGGTGTGGAGCAAACATGTGATGCCAGGGATTGAATTTAGAACCTAATCCTTGAAAGTCCAACACTTTATCCACTGCTTCATCTCTAGGGCTGCTGGCTTGTGTTTCTACAAAACTCTCACTTTGTTTCCATCACTCTGAAACTTTCATGTGACCTCCAGTGTTCACAGAACTACTTGCATCTTAGGTAACCACCCATCAAAACCCAGCTCAGTTTACACTTCCTCTCCTTGAACTACTACTTTCTCTTTCTTCCTTTCTTTCTCTCTCTCTCTTTCTTTCTTTCTTTGTATCTCTCTTCCAGATTTACTCATTTATTATTTATTTTACTTTTACTTTTTTTTTTTTTTTTTTTTGCTTCCAAGGTTATCACTGGGGCTCGGTGCCTGCATTAAAAATCCTCTGCTCCTGGAGGCCATTTCCCCCACCCCATTTTTATTGCCCTTGTTGTTATTGCTATTGTTGTTGTTGGATAGGACAGAGAGAAATGGAGAGAGGAGGAGAAGACAGAGAGGGGGAGAGAAAGAGAGACACCTGTAGACCCGCTTCACTGCTTGTGAAGCCACCTCCTTGCAGGTGGGGAGCTGGGGACTTGAACTGCAGTCCTTGTGCTTTGTCATGTGTGCTTAGCTACTGCCTGGCCCCAATTTTTCTTCCTTCCTTCCTTTCTTCATTTTTCCTTTTATTTATTTCTTTTTTTTCCCTTTTTTTTTTTTTTTTTTTTTTTTTTTTTTACCAGAGGACTGCTCAGCTCTGGCTTACGGTGATGTGGGGATTGAACTGGGAATCTCAGAACCATAATCATTATGCTATCTCCCCTACTCTTAGTTTCTGAGACAGACATGGTGAAGATTTTTTATCCTTTTCACTGGCTCCTTTGTTGACTTCTCTGCATATTCTGACAGTGGTAGTGCTCTTAACTCTTTGTCTTCTCCATTGTCTCTTGACGATTTCATCCAAACACAAGGCATTAACTGTCATACATATGTCAATGACTCCTAGATTAAAATGTTTTACCCTTGACGTCATTCTTTATATTTCAGACTTACATCTCTCAACTTTCATTTGATAATTCTACATAGATGTCTACTAGGCATCTCAAACTTAACAGTTTTTTAATTATTTATTTTAAATGTTAATTTATCTTTAAAAAATATTTTTAAATTCTTTTTTAAAAAAACTTTATTTATTATTGGATAGAGACAGAGAGAAATTGAGGGAAAGGGAAGACAGAGATGGAGAGAGTCAGAGAGAAACCTGCAGCTCTGCTTTGCCTCTTGTGAAGCTTTCCCTCTGCAGGTGGGGACCAGGGGCTTGAACCCGGGTCCTTGCGCATTGTAGTGTGTGCACTTAGCCAGGTGTGCCTGGCCCCTAAATGTTAATTTATTAATGAAAGAAAGCAAGAGAGTAAGAGATTGAGAGTGACAGAAAGACAACAAACACCAAAGCATCACTGGCACGTGCAGATGCCTGGGATAGAACTCAGGACCTCATTGTTTTAGAGTTAAATACTTCATCCATTGCCTCACTTCCCAGGTCACTAACCACTTAAAAAAAAATTATTTAATTTTGTTACTAATATTATAACCAGAGTTCTACTCAGCTCTAGTTTATGGTGGTGTTGGGAATTGAAACTGGGGCCTCCAGAGCCTCAGGCACGAAAGTCTTTTGCAGAACCACTATTTTATCTTCCTGGTCCTGTATAGTTCTTCACAAGTGGTGAAGCAGGGCTGCAGGTATCACTCTGTCTCTCCTCCTCTCTATCTCACCCTTCCCTCACAATTTCTCTCTGTTTCTATCCAATAATAAAAATAAAATAAAATGATTAAAAATTTAAAAAATGTAATTCTTCATCTTCCCCATAAAATCGGTTCCATGCTCAGCTTTCCACTCCAGGAAATAGCACAGTCAGTTACCCAACACACAATTCAGTTACTCAAAACAAAAATAGAGGAGTTACCCTTGATTCTCTTTCCTTTCTTCCCTGTCAGCTTTTTTTTCCCTCTCTCTCTCAAGATTTTATTTTATTATTTATTTATTTGTAAGAAAGGTAGGAGGAGACACAGAAAAACCCAGACCTCAATCTGGTACATGTGTTGCTGGGGATCAAACTTAGGAACTCATGCTTGAGAGCCCAATGCTTTATCTACTGTGCCACCTCCTAGACCATCTCTGTCAGCTTTCTCTCCAAGAAATATCCTGACCACCTCTTGGCAATATCTCCACTGGTGCTATCCTACTCTAAGCCCTCATCACCTCTGTCTTCTTTTTCCTCCTTCCTCTCTAGCATCTATTATCTTATCACAACTCAAATGCCAGAGGATTTTTTTTTAAAACATAAATGGTCTAGCAGGTTACATCGTGGTTAAAGCAATGGACTTGCATCACAAAGATCTAAGTTTGATCCCTGGCATGACATATGCTAGAGTGAAGCTCTGGTTCTTGTTCTCTTGCTCTGTCATTAATAAATACATCCTTTAAAAAAATGTTGGGGCTGGGTGGTAGCGCCCCTGGTTGAGTGCACAGGCTGCAATGTGCAAAGACCCAGTTTTGAACCCCTGGTCCCTACCTGCAGGCAGAAAGCTTTGCAAATAGTGAAGTAGGGCTGCAACTGTCTTTCTGTCTCACTCCCTGTCGGGCTGCGATGGGAGAAGGGAGAGGAGATCCAGAGCAAAGAGGGAACACAAATCTTTATTCGTATGGGCACCTCAGAGTTGGGTGAGAGTGCAGTGGTTCGGGCCACGTGGAGGTAGCAAAAATGGCCACCTCCCAGACCACCCTCCTTTGCATCTAATCACCTAAGTGAAAGGCCGACAAGAGAACGAGGGGTGGAAGGAGAAGGGCTTTATAGGGCAACAACCAGGAGTGACGTGTCGGGACAGCATTGGTTGAAAAAGGCACTTTGAGAATATTGTGGGAAGTGGCAAAGCCTGAGGGGACAGCTTGGCAGATATGACTGCATCTGCATAATTCCCCAGCAACTCCCCCTTTCTATTTATTTATTTATTTATTTATTTATTTATTTATTTATTTAATTACCAGAGCACTGCTCAGCTCTGGCTTATGGTGATGTGGAGGATTGAACCTGGGACTTTGGGGCCTCAGGCTTGAGAATCTTGTTTGCATAACCATTATGCTACCCTACCCTCTGTCTCTCTCCCTCTCTACCTCCTCATTCCCTCTCGATTTCTGGCTGTCTCTATCCAATAAATAAGTAAAGATAATAAAAAAAAGTCAATTGGAGCATGTTATTCCCCTGTTCAAAATACCCCTGTGGCTTCCAGTCACACTCAGAGTGTGCCAACCTCTTCCTTAACACCTCTTCTGGTGAGCCTACATTCTAGCTCAGATACCCTGAACACACAGGGCAGCTTCTCACCTTATGGCCTTTGCACTAGCACCTCCTCCGTGCCAGAAATGTCTTTTCTCTGGACTGTCCCATGTCTGGTTCCCTAACATTCAGATCTCTACTTCATTGCTATTTCCTCAGAAAAGAGATGTCCACTTGGTTCTAGTTCTCAGTTCATTCCCAAGTACTTATCATTATTATTTAAAAATTTTAATTTATTTATTAACCAGAAAGATAGGAAGAAAGAGAGGAAGAACCAGACCCCACTCTGGTACATGAGCTGCTGGGGACTGAACTCGAGACCTCATGCATGAGGATTTGATGCTTTATCCATTGCACCACCTCCTGGACCACATTCCCAAGTAGTTCTTTCTTTCCACATCACTATGGCATAGTTTCATCACAGTACTTATATTTACCTATGCATTTTCTTATTATTTATTCACAGGTCACCACTCTGCATAGCTAGAAAGTGAACTTTGTGAAAATAGGAACCTGGTATTTATGTTCATTGTTGTACGGTCTGGTACAGGCTAAGTCCTCAGTACACCCTTAATAATGGGGTTAAAGAAATGAGTAAATGGGGGCTGGGTGGTGGTGCACCTGGTTGAGTGCACATATAACCATGCACGAGGATCTGGGTTCAAGCCTCTGAACCCCATTTGCGGGGGGGGGGAGGCTTTTCGATTCGTGAAGCAATGTTGCAAGTGTCTGTCTCTCTCCCTCTCTATCACCCTCTGCCCATTCAATTTCTCCCATCTCTATCCAATAAATAAATAAATACAAAATAAAAAAATGAGTAAATGTCTTTTAGAAATAAGCAGTCCCTTCTATAGGGACTGCCATAAAAATGTGAGGTGCTTCCCTTTGACCTTACTTTTCTTTCTTTTTTTTCTTTTACCAGAGAACTGTTCAGAGGGAAGGGAGAAATAGAGAGGGGAAGAAGCAGAGAGACCTGCCCCCCCCCAATTTTTATTATTTATCTTTCTACCTCCCCTTCCCCTCTCAATTTCTCTTTGTCCTATCAATCAATAAATAATTTAAAATTATTTATGTATTTATTAATGAGAAAGAAGGAGAGAGAGAGAAAGAACCAGACCTCACTCTGGCACATGTACTGCCAGGGACTGAACTCAGGACTTCATGCTTGATAGCCTAATGCTTTATCTGCTGTGCTATCTCCCAGACCACAAATAAATGCTTTTTAAAATGGGATATTTCAAAATCCAGTTGTTTAGTCAGAAATTTCGAACATTTAGAGTCACTCCGCTGATTACTGTCTTGAAATATCACTGTTATGTTAAAAAGTTGCCTACAGGAGAGCTCTCATGCTACCTGGTTGACATACTGATTCATTAAAATACATGTCGAGTTAATATTCTGATTATTTTTGTCAGTGGGAATCAGAACAGCACAAAAGACAAGTGCAGGGAGTCCGGCGGTAGCACAGTGGGTTAAGCACACGGGGTATAAAGCTCAAGGACCGACGTAAGGATCCCGGTTCCAGCCCCCGGCTCCCCACCTGCAGGGGAGTCACTTCACAGGTGGTGAAGCAGGTCTGCAGGTGTCTATTCTTTCCCCCTCTCTGTCTTCCCCTCCTTCTCCACTTCTCTCTGTCCTAGCCAACTACAATGACATTAATAACAACAATAATAACTACAACAAATAAAACAACAAGGGCAGCAAAAGGGAAAATAAATAAATAAATATTTTTTAAAAAGACAAGTAAAGGAAAGACTATGAAATTGGCTACCTGAAGGAATCACCCTAACAGAACAGTCATGGGTGAAAAATTAGTAGAGGAGAGGAGGTTGCTCCTGAGAGACTAAAGCTGGAAAGAGAATGAGGACTGGACTTAACAGAGTACTTACCATAGTCTGGTGCTGCACTAGGTGCCTTAGGAAGGAGATGTGAAACATAGAGTGGTCAGTTATGATTTCTGAGAAAGCTGACTCTGTGGTGAGAAAATACCTGGTGAGAAAATATGTGCATTTTAAAATTTTCTTTATTGGGGGATTAATGCTTTTACAGTCGACAGTAAATACAATAGTTTGTACATGCATAACATTTCTTAGTTTTCCACATGCATGTTTAATAAATAAGGCACAAACATTTCATTCTGCATTACCCCCAATTTTCTCTCCCCCTATCAGTTTTTTTACATCTACTTTACAAGCAAATGCCAGCTTCAGGGCTTATAGAATTCACTATATGATTTGGAATGAACTCTGGCAAGAATGCTCAGATAAAGATACAAGTACATTCTTTGTTCTTTCTAATGAACAGTCTTTTTATGGCTTTGGAGACCTAGTCTAGATCAGTAAACATAAGAATTAGTGTTTCTGATAGGTGTTGGCCTTGTCAAACTGGAAAAAAGAATCACATTTTCTATAACATATGAATGAACAAGTGATTCGTTCTTTGGCTCAGGATGGAAACATTTATTTTTGGCATTCTGGACTCTTCTTTTTGCATTTGCTTCACAGACTTTTTTTTTTTTTTTTCTCAATCAGTTGTAGACACTAGATGGACTTAATTCACAAAGAAATATCAGTGACTAATGTCTAACAGTTTGACACTTATAAATATTTATGAGAAAAATTATATCAGACTTTTTGAGGATTTTCCTCTGGAACTTGGGGTATAACTACTGTATGTTTTAGCTTTCCCCCTATCTTTTCCCCTCTATTGTGGAGCAAGAAGATATATATATAATTTATTTATTCTCTTTTGTTGTCCTTGTTGTTGTCATTGATGTCGTCATTGTCAGATAGGACAGAGAGAAATCATGAGAGGAGGGGAAGATAGAGAGGGGGAGAGAAAGACACCTGCAGACCTGCTTCACGGCCTGTGAAGTGATTCCCCTGTAGGTGGGGAGCTGGAGGCTGGAACGGGGATCCTTAAACCCCGGTCTTGCGCTTTGCGCCACGTGCACTTAACTTGTTGTGTTACCACCCGACTCCCTCTGGAGCACGAAGGTTTCTTTCTTACTCATGCTACATGTCCACTGTGGAAGGTTATATATCCACACTGGTTTTCATTCCACAGTCAAGGCTGAAGCTGCAATTCCTATCTGCAGTATGTTTCTCATCAGACTCTTTCCAAAACACTTATATGAGTTTTTTTTTTCAAAACTAGATACAACATAGCTTCTGTGCTCTCATTGGCAAAGTAAGTTTATACTGTCTGTCCAGATTGCCCTCTTGCTCCTGCCTTTCTCTAGATAATGCAATGCTGCAGGCTAAAACATTCTGTAGAATCTTGAAAGGGGCAATGTTACTTCTTTACTCCTAAAGCCTTCTCCTAGTGAAATCTACACCATCATATTTTAGAATCAGTGACCTATTGATTTAGGAGATGGCACACTGGATAAAGCACTGGACTCTCAAACATAGGTCTTGAGTTCAATCCCTGGCAGCACATGTACCAGAGTGATGTCTGGTTCTTTCACTCTCTCTTCTTATCTATCTCATTAGTCAATAAATAAAATCTTAAAAAAAAATAAATCAGTGACCCAAGTTCTAGACCAACTAGATAACTGAGGGCTCAATACAAAAAGAAAATGTGAGGTTCATTGTTTAAAAATTGCTAAGAATTTCAAGATGGTAATAACAGAGCTCTACATCAACCATGGGACTCTTCTTCTTTTTTTTAATATTTATTTATTTTCCCTTTTGTTGCCCTTGTTTTTTTTTATTGTTGTTGTTGTTATTGATATCGTCGTTGTTGGATAGAATGGAGAGAAATGGAGAGAGGAGGGGAAGATAGAGAGGGGGAGAGAAAGATAGACACCTGCAGACCTGCTTCATAGCCTGTGAAGCGACTCCCCTGCAGGTGGGGAGCTAGGGGCTCAAACCAGGATCCTTATGCTGGTCCTTGCGCTTCGTGCCATGGGTGCTTAACCCTCTGCGCTACCGCGTGACTTCCAAACATGGGACTTTTCTAAGGGTGGCGACCTTTGTGACTATACAGGTTTTGAGCTCGTAAAGGTGGCCCTGCCTATATCTTTACTTATTTAGATCCTTGTGATGGCTCTTTCAGGGGAACTAGTAATTTAAATTATTTATTTATTTATTTATTTATTAGAAAGATAGGAGGAGAGAAAGAAAGAACCAGACATCACCCTGGTATATGCAGTGCTGGGGATTGAACTCAGGACCTCATATTTGAGAGTTCAATGCTTTATCCACAGCACCACCTCCAAGACCACAGAATTAGTAACTTTTAATTTACCATAAGCCACACAGAGAATGAATAAGAAGATTAACACTCCTTCAGCTAGGTGTACTGATTCTCCATAAGGAGGGAGAAAGTCAAATTCAAATAATCATGATATTCAACTAATGGGAAATAACATTTTAAAACAGTTTCCCAGTGTGGAAATTTCTTTTTTAAAAAATATTTTATTTTATTTTAATTTTATTTTAATTTTTTGCCTCCAGGGTTATCATTGGAGCTCCTTGCCTGTACTATGAATCCACTGCTCCTGGAGGCTAATTTTTCCCTTTTGTTACCCTTCTTGTTTATAGTTGTTGTTTTTGTTGGATAGGACAGAGAGAAATCAAGAGAGGATGGGAAGCTAGAGAGGGAGAGAGAAGAATGGACACCTGCAGACCTGCTTCACCTTGTGTGTGTGTGGGGGGCTCAAACTGGGATCCTTAAGCCAGTCCTTGTGCTTCGTTGCCATGTGTGTTTAGTTTGCTGTGCTACCTACCACCCGGCCCTCCAGTGTGGGAATTTCTACTGATCAGTGTGTTTTAGTTAAAACTTGGAATTCTTTTAGCAAGAATTTCAAAACACTTCAGAATATCATTTCCAAATATTTATGAGCCCATGCAACTAGTTTAATGTTTCCTTTCTGCCGGGCTAGCATGTGTGTGTGCCTCTTCCCCGGGCACGTACTCTCTGGGTTGGAGAGAACTCAACTGGAGTCAGCCTGGGCTGCTACTCACTCAGCCATGCGGGAGACTCTGGAACTCATGGCAGTGTGGTAATGCAAAAGGATCTATTGATCAGAGAGCCAGTACTTTCATAGGATAAAACTGGAAGTGGCAAGTCGGAAATGGAAATGGCTAGGAAAGGGGGTGGAGAAAGGCAAAAGCAGGCTGGGAAGGTAGAAGCTTCCTTAGCAACTGTTGTGAGGGTTTTAACCGGTGGAATTAATGTTACATTGGCAAATGCTAGAAGAAGAAGAATGTTACATTGCAGGCAGGGCAAGTCTCGAGGTAGAAAGAAGATAGATCAATGGGATGGGTGGGGATCTTTCAGGCAAAACAATGCTATGTAAATAGGCCATAGCATCATAACTACTTGAGGATCCTTTAAAGTCCAGGTTTCAGGGGTTACTGTAGATGAAAGCAATAAGAATCTCCTAGACCTGGGTTCTCAACGAGAAGAAAATATATGGAAAAATAATTACAGCATACATTTGGCCAATAGAGTTCTCCTAGTAAGACATTTCTGTTTGATATGATTTGATAAATTATTTTTGGAGTCTGGAGTCTTTTTTTTTTTTTTTTGCCTCTAGGGTTATTGCTTGGGCTTGGTGCCTGCACTAATTCACTGCTCCTGGAGGCTATTTTTCTCATTTTGTTGCCCTTGTTCTTGTTGTCATTGTTGTTGGATAGTATGGAGAGAAATCGAGAGAGGAGGGGAAGACAGGGAGGGGGACAGAAAGATACCTGCAGACCTGCTTCACTGCCTGTGAAGCGACTCCCCCCTGCAAGTGGAGAGCTGGGGGCTCAGACTGGGATCCTTATGCCTGTCCTTGGGCTTTGTACTATGTGCGCTTAACCCCCTGTGCTCCCGCCTGGCCCCCTGGAGTCTATTTTTAAGTTATGTGGGGAAAACTTTCTGAGCATTCTCAAAAATTAGCCTACCAGTTTATACTATATAGTAACATTCTACTTTCAGATATCAGGGGAAACCTGTATCTTTCTTGACTTACTGCTCTCTTCAGTCAATCAAGTGTAAAGCTAATTTTTAGCTGTAGAGAGAAAGATATAGTGGTTCAGAAGGTGGCAGTGGATAAAGCATTGGACTCTCAAGCGTGAGGTCCCGAGTTCAATCAACAGCAGCACATGTACCAGAGTGATGTCTCGTTCTTCTCTCTCTTCCTATCTGTCTCATGAATAAATAAATAAAATCTTTAAGAAAAAAAATATATAGAGAGATACAGAGAAGGAAAGAATAGAAGATTGATCAGCTCTGGTTTATGGTGGTGTGTGGGGTTGAACCTGGGACTTTGTAGCCTGAGGCATGATCCTTTTGCATAACCATTATGCTGTCTCCCTAGCCCTGTAAAGCTAATTTGAAAGACCCTGAACTTCCATGTTGAGAACTGTTATCCTCAGTAAAACTTAAAACAAATCTGCTAGTTTCAATTTATTGGGTTGATAAAGTCATTCACCAATGGAATGCTCACGGGCAGTGGTCAGGAGGACTGCGTTATCAAAACATCAAATGGGAAGGGTCATAAGAAAAAGAATTCATAGCCCAGATGGTGGCATAGTGGCTAAAGTGTTGGGCTCTCTAACATGACATCCAGAGTTCAGTCTCTGGCAATGCATATGTCCAGGTGGTGCTCTAGTTCTTTCTTTCTCTCTCTTTCTTGCTCATAAATAAATCAATCTTTAAAAGGCAGGGGTGGGGTGGGTGGAGTGGAGGGGGGGAGAATGCAAATATATATAACATAAATTAGTTGTATATTTTAATTTTTTAATATTTATTTATTATTTATTCCCTTTTGTTGCCCTCGTTGTTTTTATTGTTGTTGTTATCGATGTCGTTGTTGTTGGATAGGACAGAGAGAAATGGAGAGAGGAGGGGAAGACAGAGAGGGGGAGAGAAAGATAGACACCTGCAGACCTGCTTCACTGCTTGTGAAGAGACTCCCCTGCAGGTGGAGAACCAGGGGCTTGAGTATATTTTTAATTTTAAAAATGTTCTATGCTAGCAAGTCTTCATAGTTTTATGCTTACATCAGAATTTGAAAAATGTTTATCTTAAATATTAACTGTTTCATGGAGTCTATGGATTTAAGAATTTACATTTCTTTGACAGAAATAATATATATTTTACCATAGTAACCATGTTAAGTCTCTATATTGTTAGGAATATGCATAACCTGTTATGGATTCAATTTTTATCTTATAAAACCGAGACTCAAAACCTATAAAACAGGTTACTTTCCTGTATCTCAGTCCCTGGCAACCCCTCATTCTACTTTCAGTCTCAATCAACTTGATTACTCTAGTGACCTTATACAAATGGAATTGTATAGTACTTATATTTTTGTTGCTGATTTATTTAACTTATCACAATGTTCTTCAGACTTATTCATGACAATATCATGTATTAGAATTTCCTCCCTTTTTAAAGCTGAACAGTACTGTACAACATTCATATTTTACTTATCTATTCATCTATTAACACAAACTTTGGTAGCTAGTCTATTGTTTTATACTCTTGAAAGACTTTCTCTAGATACTCCTATAAAACAAGTACAGCAGTTCTCCCCAAAAGGAATTTTACTCAGCACACTTTGTCCACTGCTGCCAACAGCATATTTGTAAAAAAAAAAAAAAAAAAAAAAAAGTCAGTTAAGTCATTATTAGGTAAATTACTGCTATTGTATTAGAAAGAATTCATCATCTACCTGAATGGTTTCACATTAGTAGTTTCAAATCATAATGACCTTATCTTTGCAGTTTATTTGTACATGTTAGTGTGAAACCAGACAAATTAATGGAAGCTTTACCCGAAAAGAACTTGATCTTGAAGACCATTCTTTTTGTCAATATGACTTCATGAAGAAATGAAGCTCATTGAGTTCATGTAAACTCAGCTGGAACCTTTATATACATGTGGTAGGACTGAGGAAATCCATGAACTTTTCATAAACATCCTGAACATGGTGTGTCGTAGAGCTCCTGACCTTACAGTCAGTTCCTCTGCTTCCCTCTCTCTCTATCTCATCCTTTTTGATCAAAAATATTCTTGGCTTCATTATTTTGTCATTTCCCAGGCTTTGCCACTCTGGCCTAATTTTTTTTTTCCCCTTCATGTAGAAAGAATGAGATACACAGAGAGAAAGAAACCACAGCACCAAAGCTCCCTTCAATGTGTTAGGGACTTGGATCAACACATGTTGTTCACATGGTTAAGTAGTGAATTATTTTGCTGGCTCATTCACAAATCTCCTCCTCCCACTCCCCCTTCCCATCTCCCATCTCTGCGCCCCCCCCCCCCAAAGCACTGCTCAGCTCTGGTTTATGGTGGTGTGAGGGATTGAACCTGGGACTTTGGAGCCTCAGGCATGAGAGTCTTTTGCATAACTATTATGCTGTCTCCCCAAGCCCTACTTGTTCATTTTTATTTCAGGTATAAAAAGGGAGAGGTGTCACATCACCAGAACTTTCTCCATGCCTTGACAGTTCCATGTGGTCCCAGAGTATGACAAGAAATGTGATCTACCAAGTAAGCTATTTTCCTGCCCCAGAATACAGTTCTATAGTATAGTCAGTTTCCAGGTTATGAATCAACAGCCTCTTGACTATAAATTGGACTTTTGAATATTATGGAAATACTCTGCCCTTCTTAGTGAATAGAGAGAAGCTTAACTTTATCATTGCAAGCTACAGAATCATTATAGATATAATTTAATTATGGGATCAGGTATATAAATGTTCTTTAACTTTCCTCTGTAAATATATATATTTAATTTTTAAATATTTATTTATTCCCTTTTGTTGCCCTTGTTGTTTTATTGTTGTAGTTATTATTGTTGTTGTTATTGATGTCATTGTTGTTGAATAGAACAGAGAGAAATGGAGAGAGGAGGGGAAGACAGAGAGAGGTAGAGAAAGAGATACCTACAGACCTGCTTAACTGCTTGTGAAGTGACACCCCTGAAGGTGGGGAGCTGGGGGCTCAAACTGGGATCCTTAAGAGATCCTTACGCAGGTTCAAGGACCGGGGTAAGGATCCCGGTTTGAGCCCCCGGCTCCCCACCTGCAGGGTAGTCGCTTCACAGCTGTGAAGCGGGTCTGCAGTTGTTTTTCTCTCCCCCTCTCTATCTTCCCCTCCTTTCTCCATTTCTTTCTGTCCTATCCAACAATGATGACATCAATAACAACAACAATAATAACCACAACAACAATAAAAAACAAAACAAGGGCAACAAAATGGAAAATAAATAAAAATAAAAAATTTAAAAAAAGGGGGAGAGAAAGACACCTGCAGACCTGCTTCAGCACTTATGAAGTGACCCCTTCAGGTGGGGAGTGGGTGCTCCAACTGGGATCCTTGCGGGGGTCCTTAGACTTCATACTATGTGTGCCACCACCCAACCCCTCTATTTTTTATATTTTTAAGGAATCTCCAAACTGTTTTTTTCATAAAGGCTGAATTAATTTATACTCCTACCAAAAATCCTTCCTAATTTCTTTTTCTCCACATCTTCACCAGTACTTATTTCTCATTTATTTATTTATTGAATAGGGACAGAGAGAAATCAAGCAGGAAGGGATGATGAGAGGGTGAGAGAAAGAGAGACACTTGCAGACCTGCTTCACCACTTGTAAAGCTTCCTCCCCTCCAGGGGCTTGAGCCTGGTTCCTTGAGCATGGTAACATATGTGCTCAAAAGGGTGCCCCACCACCTGTCCTGCCCATCTTTCCAATATAGGATATTCTTGAAGGTGTGTCATGAAAGCTCACTGTGTTTTTGATTGAATTTGCCTAATATTAAATGATGTTGAACAGTTTTTCACTTCTCTGTTGGGTATCTGCATGTTTATTTTAGAGAAACATCTATTCAGATCTTTTTCTCACTTTATTGGATAGCTTGGTTTTTTTTATTATATATATATATATATATATATATATATATATATATATATATATATATTTGTATGACTTCTTTATATACAGAGGTTTTCTGATATTCATTGATATATTCCAGGAGTCACTATGAATAGTTAACATGATGAGTACTGAAGGAATTTTTCTCATGAAGTGTAATGACAACTGAAAAAATCCACTTCTGAACCCCCAAATTTCACATTTTACCTGTCAATTTATAAACTGATGATTTATTTTTATTTATTTACTTTTACCAGGACACTGCTCAGTACTGGTAGTGTTGAGGATTGAATTGTTGGGATTTCAGTGCCTTAGGCGTGAAAGCTTTTTTTTTATTATTTCATTTATTTATTTATTTATTTGCTTCCAGGCTTATTGCTGGGACTTGGTGCCTGCACTACAAATCCACTGCTCCTGGAGGTCATTTTTCCCATTTTATTGCCTTTGCTGTTGTTGTTGGATAGGACAGAGAGAAATCGGGAGAGGAGGCAAAGACAGAGAGGGGAGAGAAAGATAGACAGACACTTGCAGACCTGCTTCACTGTAGTTGGGGAGCTGGGGGCTCGAACCAGCAACCTTTCTCTGGTCCTTGCACTTTGTGTCATACATGCCTAACTTGCTGTGCTACTGCCCAACCCCCGCATGAAAGCCTTTTTGCATAACATTTATGCAATTTCCCCAACTACTGACGATTATTTTTTGATATGAAACCTTAAAACCAGGCAGACAAATTAAACAACAACAGTAACACGATAATTAGATACAATAAAAGTCACATTAAAAACTTCACCATTACCTTTACTGAGAGGAGTTGATGCCCTAGTGTCATATGCTTTACATTGGTTTGTTCTAGCCCTCCCCCGCCAAGAGAATTGGATCAGTCCTGTTAATTTCATGGGCCCGCTTGGCCCCGCCCCAAGGAACTCGGAGAGAGGGTTCCTGAGTTCCAGAGTAAGAGAAAGAGTGCTTGTGCCGCCGCAAAGAGACAACGGAGTTCTGTTTGGTGATTAGTTTGTCTTAGTTTATGAATCGTTGTTCCTGAATAAAGAAATACAGCTTCCCTGCCCAGCCATTGTCTCCGCGTCTCTGTTCACCAACGTGAAGCCAACCCAGCCAGAGCCCGCCGAAATATTAACAACACCCTAGTGAGATGGTGGTGCGTTAGAGGAGGAAGAGGAACTGCTGTGAGGTGAATGAAGGTTCAGCTCCAGGGCCTTGGCGAAGTGGCTGGTGTATGGACAGCAAGCCTAGAGTGACCATCCTGCCTGGTATACTGGGTGACCCCTTGCAGTCTGCCACCTCACCTTATGGTGAAATACCCACCCTTCTTTGAGTACTGTACTGCCAGGGATGGTGCCCTTGGGGAGCTGAGCAGGGCCAAGGTCATGAACTTGGTCATCTAGACCACTGTGGGCGGGGGCGGGGAGGATGGTGTTGCCACCCCCTAATGCACAACCAGTTTGCCTGGAGCACACAGGACTGCCCGCCAACCTCAACCCCATGCCAGAGGATGTCTCAGGGGTCTTTTCCCTGTGTTACAAACGCTGCAGGAAACATCACATCTGGAAATGCCACAGCTGTGGCTTTTCGCAAAGCTTAACGCAAATCTTTTGACCCTACAGTCTCTCCGTAAAGCGCTGGCTGTGTAAGGCCACCCCTGCAGCCCAGCCTCACTTGTTTCTGGGGACCCCGTGCAGAGGGTATAGCCAGGCAGTGGGCACACCCCTTGGGCTGTTGCAAGTACTTGCACAGGCAAACGGTGACGTGGATAGATGCGAAAATATTGAACAAAATTCTAGCCAACCGGATACAGCAGTATATCAAAAAGATTGTTCATCATGACCAAGTGGGGTTTATCCCAGGCATGCAAGGTTGGTTTAATATACGTAAATCAATCAATGTGATCCACCACATCAACAAAAGCAAGACCAAAAACCACATGGTCATATCAATAGATGCAGAGAAAGCCTTTGACAAAATACAACATCCCTTTATGATCAAAACACTACAAAAAATGGGAATAGATGGAAAATTCCTGAAGATAGTGGAGTCTCTATATAGCAAACCTACAGCCAACATCATACTCAATGGTGAAAAACTGGAAGCATTTCCCCTCAGATCAGGTACTAGACAGGGCTGCCCACTATCACCATTACTATTCAACATAGTGTTGGAAGTTCTTGCCATAGCAATCAGGCAGGAGCAAGGAATTAAAGGCATACAGATTGGAAGAGAAGAAGTCAAACTCTCCTTATTTGTAGAAGAAGGGCTTTTATGGGAGTAGCTCTCTCAAGAATGGGAAGGGGAAGGAGTAACCATAGCACTCCAGGGTAGGATAATAACTCTCGTGAGAATGGGAAGGGGGAGGAGTAACCATAGCACTGCAACTATTGCGGGGAATAGACAGTGCCCTGAGGCCACAACATGGCAGAACAGGCTTTCTGAGAATATCCCAACTCTCCGGGAACTAGCAATAGCCTGAGGGGACAACATGGCAGATGTGTGACTGCATCTGCACAATTTCCCAGCATATATATATATATATATCTTTAGGTAGGATGCCCATTGAATAAAATAAATCTGAAAGTAACTTTAGGTTCTTAATGACTATTGTTAATGGAGAGTAATTGTGATATAATTAGAAATATATTTTTTAATTTTTAGGACAGAAAATTGAGAGGGGAAGGGAATAAAGAGGAGAGAGAGAGACACATGCAGCATTGCTTCACTATACATGAAACTTCCCCCATGCAGATGGGGACTGGGGGCTTGAACCCAGATCCTTGCACATGGTTAATGTGTGTGCTCAGCCAGGTGTGCTACTACGCGGCCCCTTTGAATAGAATTAATCAAGATTTATGTACTTATTTGTTTGATAGAGACAGGCAGAAATTGAGAGGGAAGAGGGAGACAGAGTAACACCTGCAACACTGCTTCACTACTTGAGAAGCTTTCCGCCTGAAGATGGGAACCAGGGGGCTTGAACCCTGGTCCTTGCATATTATGTGCCACCCTTCCCCTTTAAATGTAAAGAACACTGTATTATAAGAGTTGTATACTTTTAAACCTATTACATCACAACCTAGAGTGGGAATACAATGACCTAGTATAACATATAAATTAGAATCTATCTTTATTACATATGGGGTCTTGTTATTATTTATTTATATTATCTTTATTTACTGGATAGAGATAGCCAGAAATCAAGAGGGAAGGTGGTGATAGAGAGGGAGAGAGACAGAGAGACACCTGCAACACTGCTTCACCACTTGCAAAGCTTTTACCCTGCAGGAGGGGAGACTGGTGGCTTGAACCTAGGTCCTTGCAAATTGTAAGATGTACGCTCAGCCAGGTGCACCACCACCCAGCCTTTGGGGTCTTGGTCTTTTCTTCCATTCTGTTTCATTTAAAAGTCTATCTGACCTTCTGAATTAATTTCATAACCCACTCATACTTTGAAAAATGCCAAATTGTTTATGTCTAATCAATTATACAACTCATGAAAATAAAATAATGACTTTTTTCCCCTATGGCACTATACTGAAAATTTTGTGACAGTGCTATTCACTGCTGAAAATAGACCAACAGTTAGTTCCGGTTCAGTAAACTCATTTTATTTTTCAGCTCTGTTGGACACAATGTTATTTTTAATCTAAGCCACTTTATTTACTTTTTCTTTTGCTGTTGTTCATACAGAATTTTGTGCTGTGTAAACGGAATTTATAATTAGTTAAAATTGCTTTGGAGAGGCACATTGCATGTGGAGTAAAAAGGAAATGTGAAAGCCATCACGTTAAGCACAGGTGAAAAATACCGTTTGGCAGTGAAGATGACTAGTTTGTTGGACATTAATGACTTTGATAGTGTGCATTTTTTTTGTCATTTTATGATATAGTAAGACTGTAGGTGGGAGAAGATTTTAGAGTGAGTTTTGATATGAGTTTTAACTTAGTGCCTTTTCTAGAAGTGAAAAAAAGTGTGTAATAGTTGTCATCATCATGGTGTTAATAGTTATTATTATTCCAAAGGAAACGGGCAGGCGGATAACATGTATATAACAAAAGAGGCAATAGAATAACTGACATGTGGAAAAATGTTTAGCCTCATTGAAAATTTGAAAAAAAATAAATTCAGACAACAGCAAACACATTTTAACTTATTAAAATAGAAAATATTAAAATATATAAATGTCTGTTTTTTTTTAAATAAAAAATGAGATCAGAATGTGAGCAAAGGTACAGAAAGTGGTCATTCCTACACAGCTGGTAGGAGTAAAAATTGCTATCATTCTTTTTTTTATTATTTTTTTAATTTATTTTTTATTTTTTTATTTAAGAAAGGATTAATTAACAAAACCATAGGGTAGGAGGGGTACAACTCCACACAATTCCCACCACCCTGTGAGTCCTGTGAGTCCTGTGCTCCACTGCTGAGTTATCTCCCCAGCCCTTGTTGCAACTTTTTGAGAAAGTATTTTTATGGTGTGAATGTGAAAGTGTCCATTATAATTGCACTCCAAAGAAGTTACTCTAAAGGCCTCTTCTGAACTTTGGAAAATGTCGTTCTATACAGTTAGTAGTCAGTATTATTTATAATAGTGGAAAAACTGGAAATAAAGTTTAAGCTAGAGAAAATGGGCAGTAACCTTTGTGAACATACTGTTACACATCTGTCGTTCTGTTTTCCCTTCTCTGCATATATAACCATACATGCTTTTTGTTCTTTATGATACTTTATTTAAAATATTTATTTATTTAATCACGCACGCGCGCACACACACACACACACAGAGATAGAGAACGGGAATCAGCCATTCCGACAAGCATGACGCTGATATTTCAAACTCGATTTAGGACCCATGCTTCCAAGTCTAATGATCTAGCCACTGCATAACCTCTCAGGACACCTGCTACATTTAAAAATATATATATTTTATTTCTTCCACAAGAGAATTAGAGCAAGAGGGGGAAAGGGAGAGAGGTCAGAGCAGCACTCTGATATACACAGTGCCAGGGATTGAACTTGGGACCCCATGATTAAAGTCCAGTGGTCTTCCCTCTGTGCCATCTTCTGGGCCACAGTTTTTAAATTATCAATATCTCATCCATCCTATTCTAGGCCGATAATTATAGTCCTACCATATATTTTTAATAGCAACATATCTTCTGTATTATGGCTATACTGTCATATATTTAACCTGATTGCTCATTTTTGATATCTATAAATGAATATTCTTCAAGCTGAAGTTTGAGCTTTACTAAGTCAGGAGATAATTTAGGTGATTAAAACTATCAGTCATCTATGTTAAAATGTAAACATTATACCATTATATCTTTCCAAATAATTGATAGGACAACCTTTTAACCATATTAATTTATTTCCTAAATTGTATTGGCTATTTCAAGTTTAGCCTTGAAAGTTGATGCTTGAAAATTATATTTAGGGATGAGGAGATAGTATAATGTTTATGTAAAAGACTGCCATGCCTAAGGCTCTAAGATTCCAGGTTCAATCCCCAGTACCACCATAAGCTAGAGATGAGGAGTGCTCAGGTCTTTCTCTCTCATTAAAAAAAACAAATAAATAAAATATAAAAATATAAAAAAAATATTTTAAATAAGTTCAAGAAGGATGCTATAGAAATTTACATATTAAATGATAAATTAAGCTCTCCTCTTTGTGCGCTTGGGCAATGGTTGGTAACTACAGCCTCCTGGGTAGTTTCTGCAGCCTATTGCCTACCTGTTCCCACTATTCATTTCATTCCTGACCACTTGTCTCCAGTCTTGGGCTCCAGTCAGGTATGCGGATGCCCTTGGAGCTCAGTGGAGCTTGGTTTTGGGGTGTCCTAGGGCTCAGTAACCAGAGTCTACATGGACCAGATCATCATGCTCATTTATACCAAACTACAGCACAAAGAGCATGTGACTGAGACCCTGTACAGGGCCAAGGTCAAGTTCCTTGGCTGCCAGAAAATCCACTTTTCTAAGAAGTGATATTTCATCAAATTTAATAGGGATGAATTTGAAGACATGGCTCCTCCCAGGTGGTTGTGGGCTTCACGAACTGTGTCCCCCTGGACAAATGGTGGTCCTGCACTCCTGAGAGCCTCACAGCTGCTCCTCCTTAGTCACACCAAATAAATCTACATCCTAGCAAAAATTCTAAATAAAAAATTCTTACTAAAAATTTATAAGTGGGGGCCAGGTGGTGGCGCACCTGGTTGAGCGCACATGTTACAATGCGCAAGGACCCGGGTTTGAACCCTGGTCTGAGTGGTGAAGCAGTGTTGCAGGTGTTTCTCTGTCTCTCTCTGCCATCCTCTTCCTTCTCGATTTCTGACTGTCTCTATCCAATAAGTAAATAGAGATAATACTTTTTAAAAATGTATACATGAATATGGGAGTAATGCCTTACCCTCCCCCCCCAATATATTTTTTTTCTCATCCAGAAGTAGAGATTGTCTTTTCTGTGACCTGGAAGGTACTGCAGTGGCTAGAACACTGAATTTAAAAACATGAGGTCTTGAATTTGATCCCCAGCACACATGTGCTAGATTAATCTTCTGGTTCTCTCGCTCTTGCTCATAAGCAAATCTTGTTTTTAGAATTTTGTCTTTTCTTTTTTTTTTTTTTTAACGTGGGTCCTTGCGAATTGTAACATGTGTGCTTTTTTTTTTTTTAATTTTTTAAATTTTTTATTTAAGAAAGGATTAATTAACAAAACCATAGGGTAGGAGGGGTACAACTCCACACAATTCCCACCGCCCAATCTCCATATCCCACCCCCTCCCCCGATAGCTTTCCCATTCTCTATCCCTCTGGGAGCATGGACCCAGGGTCATTGTGGGTTGCAGAAGGTAGAAGGTCTGGCTTCTGTAATTGCTTCCCCGCTGAACATGGGCGTTGACTGGTCGGTCCATACTCCCAGTCTGCCTCTCTCTTTCCCTAGTAGGGTGGGTCTCTGGGGAAGCTGAGCTCCAGGACATATTGGTGGGGTCTTCAATCCAGGGAAGTCTGGCCGGCATCCTGATGACACCTGGAACCTGGTGACTGAAAAGAGAGTTAACATACAAAGCCAAACAAATTGTTGAGCAATCATGGACCCAAAGCTTGGAAAAGTGGAGAGGAAGTGTTAGGGAGGGTACTCACTGCAAACTCTAGTGTACTTCTGCTTTCTTACTTTGGTGCCATACTCTAAACTCAGTCAATTTCTGCTTTGCGTTTCTACTTCTTCTTTTTTTTTTTTTTTTTACATGCATAACATTCCCCAGATTCCCATTTAACAATACAACCCCCACTATTTCATTCATCATTTTTCATGGACCTGTATTCTCCCCACCCACCCACCCACCCCAGAGTCTTTTACTTTGGTGTAATACTCCAATTCCATTTCAGGTTCAACTTGTGTTTTCTTTTCTAATCTTGTTTTTCAACTTCGGCCTGAGAGTGGGATCATCCCATATTCATCCTTCTGTTTCTGACTTATTTCACTCAACATGATTTTTTCAAGGTCCATCCAAGATCGGCTGAAAACATAAAAAAATGGTGACTTCACCGTTTTCAGCCGAATTTTGTCTTTTCATGCTAAGTTTTCATATAGGTTTCATATAGGTTTTCCCATTTCTTCTTTTAAACTTTATTTACTAATTTATTTTGGTGGGACAGAAAAAAATTGAGAAAGAAAGGCAATAGAGAGGGAGAGACTGAGAGGTGCCCACAGTACTGCTTTACTGCCGTGTGAAGCTTTCCCCTACAGGAGGGGGATAGGGGCGTGAAGTTATGGTAACATGCAGTTAACCAGTTATGCCACCACCCAGCCCAAACCTTCCTACATTTTATGTTTACTCATTGGTGTCAATAATTAGTTTTGCTTGTGCAAAAATATTTTCTTACTTTATTTTGTTTTTTTTTTCAACCAAAAAAAATCAGACACCTTTAGGTGTTTATACCAGTGTTTATACACATATTTGTAACTGAGCATACTGAAGCCAACACACATTTTCTTAACCAAGTGGTGTGTATCAAATGAGAATGAGCACTGTGAGATCTAACCAGAAAATCCTTGCCCTCATTCCTTCTTCCTTCCTTAGTCACATTTTATTTGAAATATTTCTCTATTCATTAGATATAAGTGACTGGCTAGTGAAAATAAAAATAAAGGGAGTTGTGGCTTGGGAGGTGGTACAGTGGATAAAGCATTAAACTCTAAAACATAAAATGTCCTCAGTTCAATCCCCAGTAATGCATGTACCAGATTGATGCTCTAGTTCTCCACCTACCTCTTCCTCATTAATAAATAAATAACTTAAAAAATATATGAGGACATCTGCATGATCAAACTACCTTCTTGGAAGAGCAGAATACATTTCCAAGTAAACATAGTTAAACAACCACCCGCCTGCACTGGCTTTCTCCTCACTGCTCCACTCCCCCCACCTTTTTTCTTTTTTTGGGGGGGGCAGCAGCTGCATATTCTGAAACCCTTTCCCCCCTGAACAGGAAGAACATATGGACCCTTGAATAGGTAAGCCCCGTTCCAGACTGTTGATGCTGATTGCCACCTGTATATACAATATCTAATTTGAGTGCTCTTGTTATTCTTATTTTACAAATGAGAAATTAGGCCAGAGAGGTGAAATCCTTCATTCACTTAGTTTTGAGAACCTAATTACATTAGGTTGTCTTCTATCTCCAGGAACTAAAGAACAGTCCCCACCCTTGGGAAAGTGACATTTTAATGGGGGCAAACATGTATAAACAGTGTACCTTGTCCAAGGTTAAATAGCTGAATTTTAAACTGGCAGCAGAGCCCAAAGGCTTGAAGGCTACTCTCTGCTGCAGAAGAGGACCTTTGAGAACATGGCCCTTTGAGAAAGTTAGCTGCTGGCCCGTGCAGGATGGCATGACCTGGGAATGAGCTCACTCTTTAGGCTCATCCAACATGGTGACACCTATGTCCCAGAGACAGTCTTGTATGTTTTTACCTTCCCTGATTCCTGCAGTCCACCTGCCTACCCACTAGTCTTATTCATATGCTTGCTAGCTCAAAGAACAGTTCACACTAAGGTGTTAATGGCTGATGACAGCTGATTTATTATAACAAAGCCCAATAATGTGGCTGGTGTTTGATTATTCACATACACAACAGGGCAGTGTGTAGAGAAATAGTTGAGTGTTAGCAAAAGATTTCAATAGCACAAATATGAAATGTTAACTTAATAAGGATTTACTATGCTGAAAATTATATTTAGCTTTAAGCTTTATGTAATTCAACTTTTTAAAAAAATTCTTTATTGGGAAACTAATGTTTTACATTCGACAGTAAATACAGTAGTTTGTACATGCATAATATTTCCCAGTTTCCCATATAACAGTACAACCACACTAGGTCCTCTATCATCCTTTTTGGACCTATATTCCACCCCCTAACCAACCCAGAGACTTACTTTGGTGCAATACACCAATTCCAGTTCACGTTCTACTTGTGTTTTCTCTTCTGAGCAATTCAACTTTTATAGAAAAATTAAAAGATGGGGCCAGGCTGTGGCACCCCTGGTTAAGTGCAAACATTACAGTGCACAAGGACTCAGGTTCAAGCCCCTGGTCCTCACCTGCAGGGGGCAAGCTTCATGAGTAGTGAAGCAGGGCTGCAGGTGTCTCTGTGTTTCTTTCCTTCTTTATCTCTCCCTCCCCTCTCAATTTCTCTCTGTCTCTATCCAGTAATAAATAAATAAAAGTATTAAAATAATTAAAAGATGATCATTCAATTTCACACAGGAAAAGTGAAGCTTAAAGAGATCAAGTAAGGGGGGTCAGGAGGTAGCGCAGCAGGATAAGCGCACATAGCATAAAGTGAAAGGACCGGCGTTAGGATCCTGGTTCGAGTCCCCGGCTCCCCACCTGCAGGGAGGCTGCATCACAAGCAGCGAAGCAGGTCTGCAGGTGTCTATCTTTCTCTCCACCACTCTGTCTTCCCCTCCTCTCTTCATTTCTCCCCGTCCTATCCAACAACTATGACATCAATAACAACAAAAATAGTTCTCCTCTCCTGGGTCATCTAGGAATACCAAAGCACACCACCTGGGACCACAACAAGACAGGGCTAGAACAACTTCAGGAATCCACCAAATCACTGGTGAGTGCAAACACTTGTGGCTCATAGACGGAGAGGAGCCTAGGGAGAGATTAAGTGGCTGGTAACAGGCTGGCAATTTACCAGTTGAGACACCACTTCCAGTCTGTTTCACCAATAAAAAGATGGCTGAAGGGGGAAGAGGACTCCCCTAAGACTCACCAAATGCAACTGTGAGTCTCCATTGCTACTGTCCTCAGAATCTGGGGGGGGGGGGGGTTGTGCTGACACCAGGGGACAGAGAACTAACCAGGAAACTCAGGAGAAGATCTGTACCTTGGTGGCCTAGCAGTGGGGCTGTGAGAGTCTCTTTGAATAACCACTGGATTATATCTGCCCCACCCTGCTTTATCTCTTGCTCAGTAGTCAGTGATTAAGCTAAGAAGCATACTTACAGTTTAAAAGCCCTCAGACTCCCATAGTGTACAGGGAAGAAAAAGAACAAAAGAGGCTTTTAAGCACTGAGCTCCAACCCAGGGATTAAAATACTATTGAAACAACTGTCAGTTTCCACAACTGTGTGGGCAGAGGTAGATAGCATAATGGTTATGCAAACAGACTCTCATGCCTGCGGCTCCAAGGTCCCAGGTTCAATCCCCTGTACCACCATAAGCCAGAGCTGAGCAGTGCTCTGGTAAAAAATAAATAAATACTGTAGCTCAGCGGGTTAAGCACAGGTGGTGCAAAGCACAAGGGCGGCATAAGGATCCTGGTTTGAGCCCCTGGCTCCCCACCTGCAGGGGAGTCGCTTCACAGGCGGTGAAGCTGGTCTGCAGGTGTCTATCTTTCTCTCCCCCCTCTCTGTCTTCCCCTCCTCTCTCCATTTCTCTCTGTCCTATCCAACAATGACAACATCAATAACTACAATAAAGACAACAAGGGGCAACAAAAAGGAATAAATAAATAAATATTTAAAAAATAAATAAATAAATAAATAAATAAAAATTTTAAAAATTTCTACAACTGTGAACCCTTTAATTACCTTACTTAGACACAAGTCAATCCAGGCAAGAGTGATCAGTAATTTGAAAAGTACTGAGAGAGGGACCTCATAACATACTATATAAGATGGCTAAACCAACAAGAAAAAATATTGGAGAAATGAACCAGGACAAGAGGCCAGCTAAAAGCCCCCCAAAGGTTGAACCACAAATAATGAGGTCAACAACCAGACACTAGTTAAGGAAATAATCACTGGAGTGAGTAAAGAATTTTAAAAAATTGTAATCAGAAATGCAGAAACAACCAATGAGACCCTGGAAGGAAACACTAATTATCTCAAGGTTATTAAAGAGCTGAAAGCTGAAATAGCTGAGCTAAGGACACAACTAGCTGAACAAGCTAAAACAGTATCAGAAAAGGATAACAAAATAGATGAACTCCAGAAAACAGTAGAGAGGAGAGAGAATAGAATAAATGAAGCTGAAGACAGAATTAGCAAGACGAGGATGAATTAGAGACAACTAAAAAAGAAGTAAGAGATCTCAAAAAGAGATTAAGAGATACTGAAAACAGCAACAGAGACCTATGGGATGACTTCAAAAGAAATAATATACACATTATTGGCTTACCTGAGGAAGAAAGAGAGGGAGAGGAAAAAAGCATTCTTCAGGCCATAATAGCTGAGAGCTTCTCTAGTCTAGACAACATCAAAGACATACAGTTTCAAGAAGTGCAGAGAGTCCCAAACAGAATTAACCCAGACTTAAAGACACATTATATTTAGAATGGAAAGGAATAAGGATAAAGAATTCTGAAGGCTGCAAGAGAAAAACAAAGGGTCACCTACAGAGGAAAACCCATAAGATTAGCAGCAGACTTCTCCACAAAAACACTACAGGTCAGAAGAGAATGGCAAGATATCTATCGAGTGCTCAACCAAGACTACTGTATCCTTCTAGACTGTCATTCAGACTAGATGGAGGCATAAAAACCATCTCAGACAAGCAACAGTTGAAAGAATCAACTATCACCAAGCCTGCCCTGAAAGAAGTTCTGAAAGGTCTCCTCCTATAAACAGACCACCATAAATAGGCTATATAGCAGAACACTAAAACTCTACAAGAATAGCTTTCAAATATCTTCAATCTTCGATATCAATAAATATCAATGACCTGAATTCACCTATTAAAAGGCACAGAGTAGGAAGATGGATCAGAAAATACAACCCAACAATATGCTGTATACAGAAAACCCACCTAACTCAACAAGAAAAACACAGACTCAAAGTGAAAGGATGGAAAACTATCATACAAGCCAACAGCTCACAATAAAGGGCAGGAACATTTATTGCTCATATCTGACACGATAGACTTTAAAATAAATAACATTAAAAAAAGATAGGGATGGACACTACTTAATCCTCAGAGGATCAGTCAATCAAGAAGATTTAACAATTATTAACATCTATGCACCCAATGAGAAGCCATCTAAATACATCAAACATCTACTGAAAGAGCTACAGCAATATATTAACAGTAACACAATCATAGTAGGGGACTTCAATACCCCACTCTCTCAACTTGACAGATCATCCAAGCTGAAAATCAATAAAGACATGAGGGAGCTAAATGAGGAGATAGATAAACTAGAACTATTGGACATTTTCAGAGTCATTCATCCCAAGAAACTGGAATACACATTTCACTCAAGTCCACTTGGGTCATTCTCAAGGATAGACCATATGTTAGGCCACAAAGACAGCAGCAGCAAATTCAAGAGCATTGAAATCATCCCAAGCATCTTCTCAGACCACAGTGGAATTAAACTAACTTCACAAGCGTGTCTATCTTTCTCTCCCCATCTCTGTCTTCCTCTCCTCTCTTGATTTCTCTTTGTCCTATCCAACAACAACAACAACAGCAATAACAATAACAACAAGGGCAACAAAATGGGAAAAATGGCCTCCAGGAGCAGTGGATTCTTAGTGCAGGCACTGAAGCCCAGTGGAGGCAAAAAAAAAAAAAAGAATAAATAAAATAATGAATGTTTTGTTAATTTACATGTCATCCTTATACAGGGACCATGCTAACTTGTGTACAGTTTCAATTTTGGTCTATGTGCTGCTGAAGTGACCACTCAGCATCATTTAAAACTTCCCTAGCAATTGATGCTACTGTGAATTAATATTTCTTAAATGTGGATCAGGTTTTACTTAATAAAATTCCATTTACTTGCCCCTTTTATACCTTTGTTACTAATACTAAGGCTCCTCTTCTCTTACAAACATGGATATTTGATAAATATAACTCTTCCAAATATTCAAAGTTAACTTTCATTTGCTAGTGTCAGAAATCTTTTTTTAAAGAATTTTAAAAATAAAAATATTTAGATTATCCAACTCTGCTGAAATTTTTGGAGTTAAGTTGGGTTTTAATCTTAATTCAGAGCTTTTATTAAGTACCATAGATAGTTTAAATACAGAAAAATAGATTTTTTAAGCTATTAATTTAATGCCAGAGAGCATTAGATTCTTGGAAGTAAGCTTCACATTTTTAATTGTAATTAAAAGATAATTTGTGGGGGTCTTCTTTTCATTGCTTTTGTTGTTTTTTGGATCTCTTTGAAAACTAGAAAGGAAAGCGGAAAAGCAGTGTGTGTGTGTGTGTGTGTGGGGGGGTAGATAGCCTATTAGTTATGTAAAACGACTTTCATACTTGAGGCTTCAAAGTCCCAGGTTCAATCCCCACTTCTACCTAAAGTAAGAGTTGTGCAGTGTTCTGGGGAAAAGAAAAAAAGGGGAAAACCAAAAACACCCAGGCATCCAATAGCCTCTCTGTTGGCACTGCACACGACTGAGGTTTATGCCTCTAAAGTCTCTGTAATCAAGTGGTTTGGGAAATGTGGTGAGTACACTTGCTATGGAAATCTCTGCATGCCTCAAAAAAAAATTTTTTTTAGCACATCATGTGAAATCTTTGCAAACACAAGGACCTTTTTTTTTTTTTTTTTTAAATCTATTGACAAAGGGACAGTGATTCCAGACAAGCAGCTCTCTTGTCCTCTAAATTAAGAAAGGGGATCTGTTCTGTACTTCAGCACAGAGTAAACAGAACAAAAGCTACATATCTTGCACTATTTCTCCTTTATTTTTTGAATGCTTTCTACGCAGCAGTAAAAATTGTTTGTGTAAGTTAGCTTTCCGCCAATGACCTGAAATCCAGAAATATTCTTAAGCTGTTCAGGGTCAGACATTGCCTTACTGACCAAGCTGAAGGAAATCTTTAACTTACCTGTCCTTGAGGAATTTGAGATGAAATAACAAAGCTGATGGAATGGGTTTCTTCCTTTCATGCATTCCTGGATGGTTAATTAAGTATTCATCTCACAACATGACTCAAATGCCTCTGTGTGCTTGGCAATGTGCTAGCCACATAAATAAGACAGGGCTCTTGTTCTTGGGTGTTTTTTTTTTTTTGTTTGTTTGTTTTGTTTTTGTAAGGGAAGATAGGTAAACAAGTAATTACAAGGCTGGGAACCTCTTAATCAAGAACACCTGGCCGATAAGACACTCCCTTAGCCCAAGATCCAGGGCCAACAAGGGAAGAGAAGCTGCAAATCATAACCAAACAAAGCCCTGATTTGAAATCTTCAACTCAACATTGTACAAACACAGACAGTTACCATTCATCATCCATGTGCTTGGGTGACCAAACATCATCAATTCTATTTTAAAAGAGTCCTTCCCAGGGTAGTGCTATACTCCAGTTCTTCTGTACTTTGACGTGAATCTCACAACAGAGCCAAGAATCCCTGCCTTTAGGAATCCGCAGGGCATCCCAGAAAATGGCTCAGTGGGCAGGGAGACTGTAGGGTTTGTATGCATGAAGTTCTAGGCTTGATTCTATGTGTGTAACACCAGCATGATGCTCTGATCTCTTCCTCACGAGATGGATGGACCATTAGATGGCTAGACTGATCAATTGATTGATGGAACTATACAAAAAACACACACACACATACACACACCAAAAAAGAACTCAGTGAATTTACTATCAATTTTTGATTAACAATAATTTAAAAACACTTTGTTTTTGGTTTTTTAAATATATTTTAATATTTATTTATTTTCCCTTTTGTTGCCCTTGTTTTTTATTGTTGTTGTTATTGATATCATTGTTGTTGGATAGGACAGAGAGAAATGGAGAGAGATGGGGAAGACAGAGAAGGGGAGAGAAAGACAGACACCTGCAGACCTGCTTCACCACTTGTAAAGCGACTTCCATATAGGTGGGGAGCCAGAGGCTGGAACCGGGATCCTTAAGCCAGTCCTTGCACCTTGGGCCACGTGTGCTTAACCCGCTGTACTACTGCCTGACTCCCCTTGTTTTGTTTTTTTACCAGAGCACTGCTCAGCTCTGGAGGTTAAATAAGAGAATTTTGGTACCTCAGGCATGAGAGTCTTTTTGCATAATCATTATGCTATCTCCCAGCCCTGAAATATTTTATTGATTAACAATAATTTATTCAGCATCAATTAAGTGTGGATTCTATGCCCTCTCCTAAGAAATTTCCTCACTGACAGAGGTGGATTTAAAATGAAGCTGATGAAGCTTAAATATCAGAGCCTTTCACTGGCATGACTTCTTTCCAAGTCCTTGGAGAGACCTTAGCTGTCAACATTCCGGTATGCTCTTACAAATAAATGTTTTGCAAGAGCAAAGTATGTTGACCGCAATTTTTTTTAACTTTTTATTTACTTTATTTGATAGAACAGAGAAAAATTGAGAGGGAAGGGGATTAGAGAAAAGACACACACACACACACATATCTGTAGCACTGCTTTACCACTGATAAAGCTTTCCCCCTGCAGGTGGGGACTGGGGGCTTAAACCTGAGACCTTCTATATGGTAACATGTGCACTTAACCAGGTGTGCCACTGCCCGACCCCCAATTGTTTAAAATGCAGAGCTACTTTCCTTTTACTACAATTGTCTTCTCAGTTCTTGTCTAGACAGATGGCTTTGGAATGGCTGTGGGCACTTTGGGTACCCAGATAAGGGGGACTTGATTTCAGGATTCATCTCTTTTGAGTTTGGGAAAACTATAGAGATGGATTTGCAATCTCTCTCTTTTTAAAAATATTTCCCGTTTTATTTATTTATTTTTGTATTATGTTTACTTATCTATTGGATAGAGACAGCCAGAAATCAAGAAGGAAAGGGGGGATAGAGAGATACCTGCAACACTGCTTCACCACTCACAAAGCTTTCCCCCTGCAGGTGGTGACCAGGGACTTGAACCAGGGTCCTTGCGCAGTGTAACGTGTGCACTTAACCAGGAGTGCCACCACCTTGCTCCAGGTGTGTAGTCTTTTTCTTGCATGAATATTGATGTAGTTTGGGCAGTCATGGTGAGTGCTAGCTAGGGTGGGGCAGTGAGAACATTTCACCAGAAAGGTTAAAGGGGGGAAATAAGTTTATTAGAGTTTTGTCAAGTGAGGCAGAGTGGGCAAGTTGAAGGAGAAGTTTGACTGTCAGCTAGTTGCTGGGAAGAGTCAGTATTAGAAAGATTATATATAATCTTCTAGAATGCATGCTATTTTCTAGGACCACATTCTTTAATTGATTACTCGGTTTGGAGTTAGGGCTTTTTCCTTTCTTCCTTCCTTCCTTCCTTCCTTCCTTCCTTCCTTCCTTCCTTCCTTCCTTCCTTCCTTCCTTCCTTTCTTTCTTTTTTTATCAAAGCTTTCTGTCAGGGTGGGTTGCTGTTTGAATTCCAAGCCTGTAACACTGTCCCGGGGGGAAGACACGGTCAGTTTCTGACTCATAAGTGTCCAGCTATCCTGTCTTGCAATACTTAGGCCACCAGTCAGACAAAAGCCATGAAACTATTGATTTTACACCATAGCAAATATATTATTGCTCAATGTGCTGTCATAGTCATGATTTTTAGAATATTCCTATCATACGATGCTGATGGCTTATCATGGTACAGGTCTCTCACTGGGGACTTGTCCTGCCACACCTCAAGCCAGAAGAGGAAGATGGTATGGAAAGGGATTGATCTGGAAATGTGTGCAGACAGAAGCTAGTCTGTGGTACATTGTCCCAAGGCTTTCAACCCATATGAAAAAATAAACAAACAACTCCTCCCAAAACAATCCTAACAGAGGCTTTAGCACCCTTGATAGTAATCTTAAACACGCACATGATTGGGCCAGGTGGTGGTGGGCCCAGTTGAGCACACATACATTACTGTGTGCAAGGACTAGGGGCTTGATCCCCACCTACGGGGGAGATATGAAGTAGATCTGTAGGTATCTTTTTTACTCTCTTCCACACTCTCTCCCTTTCCCCTCTCACTTTCTCTCTGTCATACCCAATAAAAAAGAAAAGAAAAAAATGGCCACTGGTAGTGGCAGATTCATAGTGCCAACACCTGGATGCGTTGGATCGACCTTCCCGTGGTGCATCCCATGAGTACCCATTCATTGGGGAAACTGACGATCCTTCCTAGCCGACTGAATCCACATGGATCCCAGTCACTTTCAAAGCCAGCAACAAGCAGCTCCTGACAGCTTTCAACCTGACCCTGTTGACTGGCTACGGAAGAAGGGCAAACGCTAGAAGAAGAAAGTGCCAACACCAAACCCCAGCTAACCCTGGTGACAGAAAAAAAAAAGCAAAAAACAAAAGACAAAAAAACCAAAACCACATGATTTTCACCAAATAAAAAGTTGTGCAGCTGAAAAAAAGTTTAATATTAATAACAAAGAAAATTGATTTTCCATTTAAGGGGAAAGACTGAAAAATCTATTCTCACAATAGAAAGTGTATTACTAAAAAAAAAAGACAGAAAGTGTATTACTAAACATTATCACATCATCGCATGAGGAGGTAGTAAACAGATATGGGCATACTATATAGGAAAAGGTAGTATAGAATTGTGTTGGAGAATTAATTAGTGTAAACATCATGATACTTTTTTCCCTGGACTTTGTCATTTGGATTGTTTGTTATAATTCATTGTGATTTCTTATTTTGAATAGATTTTTGTTTGCACTACTTTTATGTTTATGATTTATATATTACTGTTTATGATTTAATGTGCATGAATATAGATTCATGTTTATGATGTAATGCTTATGATTTATACATACATATATATGTATACATACATATATGTATACACATGTATGTATATGCATATATGTGTATATATGTATATATGTGTATATATGTATATATGTGTATATATGTATATAAACGTATATACACATATATACATATAAAAAGCCACAATGTTAAAATAGCCCATGTGGATAGTGTACCTGCTTTGCCATGTTGGAACCCAACCCCCACTACACTGGAGGAAACTTCAATATTGTGGTCTCTCTTTCTATCTGAACAAAGCTAACCTGGAGTGGTGAAGTCCAAGCGATGACAACAAAGAAACAAACAAAGCTAGAACTTGACTCAAATTGCTTACTTTTATAGTCCTCTTGCCTAGTGCCTAGTGGCACTGTTATATCACAGTGAGATATATGAATGTTGAGCAAATTTAGCAAATCCCATCACATTGTACAAATCTTTTCTCTCTTTTTTTTTTTTTGTCAGTAAGACTTCACTGTTCCAGGCTGATTTTTTTTCCTTTTATTTTTCATATAGAGAGCAATAGAAGGAGACAGGGAAGGACATCACGGCACTGAAGCTTCCCCCAGTGTGGTGGGGGCTGGGCTCTAACCTGAGTCACAGATACAGCAAAGCAAGGGCCTTCCCCTGTGAGCTATCTTGCTGGCCCTGTCATCTCTAATCTTAATGGCATCCCTAAGAGGCAGGAATCATTCATTTTGCGTATTGCAAATGCGAAACTGAAACAGTACTTCTGGTTAAGTAGCTTCCTCAACCTGACAACACCCCTAGGGAGTGTCTCAGCTGCAGCTGAGCCCAGTCATTCTGGTTCTCTGCTGGCACCATCATTTGACTTCAGGGGAAGGGACCTGTGTGTCTCTGTGTGGCAATGACCCGAACCTGGGTGTGGACCTCTTTTGGACCTAGTAGAGGACGAGCTGATGAAAGGATACAATGATGAAAGGACATTTGGCACAGAGAGTGACTGAGAGGTACTGCTCTTAGGGCCTTGCACCGTCCCTGCCTGCCTCCCAGGTTATCTTCTTGTGATAAAGAGCAGCCTTCTCCACCAACAGAAACTGTTCCAAGCTATTCCATATTCACACTGCTGATGCCGAGCCAAGAAAATATTCCTCCTATGCTTACCATGTCTGCTCCTTCCTCAGCAGCTACCACCCAGTTTGTTTACAACAAATTATTTATTTGCATGAGAGAGACAGAGAGATCAGAGCGTTGCTTAGGCTGAGTATATGGTGGTGCTGGATATGGAACCTGGGACCTCTGTCATGTGAGTGGGGTGTACTATCACTGTATATCTCCTCAGCACTAGGGGTACTTCACATTTCCCCATTTTCCCAAGATGTCAGTACATGTCTCCCTTACCATACTGTCATCTTCCTCCACCCTAGGGCATTGGGTCCCCAGCACCCCAGTCCTGACTCCCTTCTGAGTCCCTGGCTGTGCTGCAGTCCTTTGAGGTTTCACCCTGTGTTAGCTTTTGCTTCGTTTATGAGATCCCACTTACTAGAGAAATGGTCCAACATTTGTCCTTCCAGTTTATTTCTTTCAATATGATTACCCTGGTCTTTTATTTTTTTGCCTCCAGGGTTATTGCTGGGGCAAAATCCCTGCCTGCACTACGAATCCCCCCTGCAGATGGGGAGCCAGGGGCCCGAACTGGGATCCCTACGTTGGTCCTTGAGCTGTGTACCATGTGTACTTAACCCGCTGCACTACAGCCCAGCCCTCAATTACCCCGGTCTTTAACTAACCTCTTCCCAGGGTAGCTGACAGTATGTTTTCAACATCTGTTTATTTACTTTTTGTAATTTCCTAAAAATTACTGTGATACAGTTGAGCTATAACATTAAGTTTAAGGTGTACAGTCTGTTGGTTCACATATCTATATATTGCAGCATAGTTAGCATCATAAAATTAACTAATACATCTTTCATGCCACATAATTATGTTTTTATGTTATTTATGTTATGCTATTTATTTTTATTGTCACCAGGTGTTGTTAAAGTTCGGAGCTCTAGTAGGCCGGGCTAGCTTCGCGGCGTAGAGAGAGACTCGAGGACACACGGCTGGGCTGAGAAGCTGCAGTTTAATCTTTATTCACGAACAGGCAAATCACCACACCATGTGCTTCCCTATCATTCTTCCTCCACTGCTGCTGCTGCTGGGACTCTGGACGTCCTTAGCATACGGGGCGGGAAGAAAGAGGGGTGCAAAACTAGCAAGGGCCAAACCATTTCTCTCAGAGGTAGGGGGAAGGGGAACAAACCAACACGAAGAATACCAACAACCAGGGACAATAAAATCCACTGCTCCTGGTAGTCATAATTTTTTCTTTTCTTTTTTTATTATTTTTACTTGACAGGACAGAGAGAAATTGAGAGGAGAGGAGGAAATAGAGGAGGAGAAAGACAGCTGCAGACCTGCTTCACCGCTCATGAAGTGTTCCCCCCTGCAGGTTGGGAGTGGGGCTTGAACCCTGCTCCTTTCTCATGGTGATATGTGTGCTTAACCGGGTGTGCCTCTGCCCTGCCCCCATAATGATGTTATTGTGTGTGGTGGAGGAAGGGGTAAAGCAATTATGATTTAGTCCCTTAGTACTTTTAAGTTTATAATACAGTATAGTTGACTGTAATCACTATGTTGGACATTAAAGCTCCAGACTTACTTATCTATTAGTTGCAAGGCTGCACCCTTGAACATCTTCCCAATGCCTCACCCTTTTCCCCCAGTCACCAGTAACCAATTCTAGTCTCTGTTTCTGGGTTTTGCTTTTTAAGCTTCCCTATATGGAACTAGGTGATAGCAATAGACTTTGATGCCTAAGGCTCAAAGGTCTCAGGTTCAATCCCTGCCACCACCTTTATAAGCCAGAGTCAAGCAGTGCTCTGGTTAAAAAAAAAAAGGCCATATTTAAGTGTAATCATGTGGTATTTGTCTTTTTCTGTTTAACTGACCTTATTTAGCATAATTCCCTTAAAGTGCTGTTGCAAAAGATTGTATGTCTTATTTTATTTATTCCCTTTCATTGCCCTTGTTGTTTTATTGTTGTAGTTATTATTGTTGTCGTCCTTGTTAGATAGGGCAGAGAGAAATGGAGAGAGGAGAGGAAGACAGAGAGGGGAGAGAAAGACAGACACCTGTAGATCTGCTTCACCGCCTGTGAATCGACTCCCCTGCAGGTGGGGAGCCAGAGCTTGAACCAGGAACCTTAACGCCAGTCCTTGCGCTTTGCGCCACCTGTGCTTAACCCGCTGCGCTACTGCCCAACTCCCAGCTGTATGTCTTTTTTAAAAAAAAAAAAAACGCATCATCAAAACAGCATGGTACTGGAACAAAAATAGGCATACAGACCAGTGGAACAGAATTGAAAGCCCAGAAGTAAATCCCAACACCTATGGGCATCTAATCTTTGATAAGGGGGCCCAAAGGATTAAATGGAAAAAGGAGGCTCTCTTCAATAAATGGTGCTGGGAAAACTGGGTTGAAACATGCAGAAGAATGAAATTGAACCACTTTATCTCACCAGAAACAAATATCAACTCCAAATGGATCAAAGACCTAGATGTCAGACCAGAAACAATCAAATACTTAGAGGAAAACATTGGTAAAACACTTTCCCACATACACCTCAAGGACATCTTTGATGAATCAAACCCAATTGCAAGGAAGACTAAAGCAGAAACAAACCAATGGGACTACATCAAATTGAAAAGCTTCTGCACATCCAAAGAAACTATTAAACAAACAGAGAGACCCCTCACAGAATGGGAGAAGATCTTCACATGCCATACATCAGACAAGAAACTAATCACCAAAATATATAAAGAGCTCAGCAAACTTAGCACCAAAAAAGCAAATGACCCCATCCAAAAATGGGCAGAGGATATGAACAAAACATTCACCTCAGAGGAGATCCAAAAGGCTAACAAACATATGAAAAACTGCTCTAGGTCACTGATTGTCAGAGAAATGCAAATTAAGACAACACTAAGATACCACCTCACTCCTGTAAGAATGGCATATATCAAAAAGGACAGCAGCAACAAATGCTGGAGAGGTTGTGGGGACAGAGGAACCCTTTTACATTGCTGGTAGGAATGTAAATTGGTCCAGCCTCTGTGGAGAGCAGTCTGGAAAACTCTCAGAAGGCTAGACATGGACCTTCCATATGATCCAGTAATTCCTCTCCTGGGGTTATACCCCAAGGACTCCATAACACCAAACCAGAAAGAGGTGTGTACTCCTATGTTCATAGCAGCACAATTCATAATAGCTAAAACCTGGAAGCAACCCAGGTGCCCAACAACAGATGAGTGGCTGAGAAAGCTGTGGTATATATACACAATGGAATACTACGCAGCTATCAAAAACAATGAACCCACCTTCTCTGACCCATCTTGGACAGAGCTAGAAGGAATTATGTTAAGTGAACTAAGTCAGAAAGATAAAGATGAGTATGGGATGATCCCACTCATCAACAGAAGTTGACTAAGAAGATCTGAAAGGGAAACTAAAAACAGGACCTGATCAAATTGTAAGTAGGGCACCAAAGTAAAAACCCTGTGGTGAGGGGTAGACATGCAGCTTCCTGGGCCAGTGGGGGGTGGGAGTGGGCGGGAGGGATGGGTCACAGTCCTTTGGTGGTGGGAATGGTGTTTATGCAAAATGTAGACATATAAATCAGTAGTTAATTAATATGAGAGGGGGAAAATCAATTGTATGTCTCAAAGTTTCTCAAAACACAAACTGAATCCTTTTAATATATAGGCTGTGTATTTGATATGCGGACTCTCTCAAAAGCCTAGACCAAGTAGATTAGAAGCATCCAATAGCACAGCTATATACAAGATACTGGATACTGTACAGCAAACCATAACAAAAGGACTTTTCAAAGTTAACCCAATTAACAAATAATGTGATGATAACATTAACTATCGATTGTCTTTTTGAACCCTAAGACAGCAGGAACCTCACATCTCCACTAGAGAGCCCCTACTCCCCCCAGTCCTGGAACCCTTGGATAGGGCCCACTTTCCCATATGCATCTCCCAATCCAAACCAAATAATATTGCATCCGCCGATCACAACCTAACCAACGCAACGATTGCCACCTCAACATGCTTCACCTCAGACTGTGTCCAGAGACTTCACGTGTGGAATGACAACCCTTCAGCTTCATTACTCGGGTGAGACCTTTCCTTTTATAGTACACTCTAATTTCATCTCAGGTAGTTCACTTTCTAACAAAGTCCCATAACCTAGATATACACCAGTTTCTGTGAGAGAGAGCTTATGTGCACACGTATCCATAAACTACTGCAAAATATATACCTGAAAGCAGAAGTACACTAGAGTTTGCAGTGAGTACCTCCCTAACACTTCCTCTCCACTATTCCAAGCTTGGGATCCATGATTGCTCAACAAAGTGTTTGGCTTCGTATGTTAACTCTCTTTTCAATCACCAGGTTCCAGATGCCACCAGGATGCTGGCCAGGCTTCCCTGGATTGAAGACCCCACCAATGTGTCCTGGAGCTCAGCTTCCCAGAGACACACCTTACTAGGGAAAGAGAGAGGCAGACTGGGAGTATGGACTGACCAGTCAACGCCCATGTTCAGCGGGGAAGCAATTACAGAAGCCAGACCTTCTACCTTCTGCAACCCTCAACGACCCTGGGTCCATGCTCCCAGAGGGATAGAGAATGGGAAAGCTATCATGGGAGGGGGTGGGTTATGGAGATTGGGTGGTGGGAATTGTGTGGAGTTGTACCCCTCCTACCTTATGTTTTTGTTCATTAATCCTTTCTTAAATAAAAAATTTAAAAAAACAAAACAAAAAAAAACGGTAATTAATGGGTTACAATAATTAAGAGTGCAATGTTTTTTTCTGTACTATACCCACCAGCAAACTTCTGTGTTTCCACCCTTCCATCTCCCACCATAGTTTTCACTAGGACTGGGACTGCTAAAATTTATCATGGTTAAATCATCTTTTGAGGAATCCTCAAAATGGCTGTACCATTTTCTATTCCACTAACAGTATATGAACATTTCCTTTCTCTCTCTCTCTTTCTTTTTTAAAAAAATATTTATTCCCTTTTGTTGCTCTTATTGTTTTACTGTTGTAGTTATTATTGATGTCATTGTTGTTGGATAGGACAGAGAGAAATGGAGAGAGAAGGGGAAGACAGAGAGGGGGAGAGAAAGATAGACACCTACAGACCTGCTTCACTGCTTGTAAAGCGACTCCCCTGCAGGTGGGGAGCCGGGGGCTTGAACCAGGATCCTTACGCTGGTCCTTGCACTTTGTGTCACCTGTGCTTAACCCGCTGAGCTATATCGCCCAACTCCCTCTCTCTGTCTCTCTCTTTCTTTTTTTCCTTCCTTTTTCTTTCTTCCTCTCTCCCTCTCTCTCTCTCTCTCTCTCTCTCTCTTTCTTTCACTTCCAGGATTATTGCTGGGGCTCAGTGCCTGCACTATGAATCCACAGCTCCCAGCGTCTATTTTGTCCATTTTATTGGATAGGACAGAGAGAAATTGAGAAAGGAGGGGGAGATAGAGAGGGAAAGAGAAAGATAGACACTTGTGCAGACCTCACTTCACTGCTTGTGAACCCTCCTCGCCATGCAGGTGGAGAGTGGGGTCTTGAACTGGGGTCCTGGCTCATGGTAATGTGTGTACTTAGCAGCCACTACTCAGCCCCCCCCCCCCCCAATCTACTAGTTTGGTTTTTCTTTTTCATCACTAGGACATCACCACTTCAGGTCAACTTTTTCAGACAGAAAGAGAGAGGCAGAGACAGATAGACATAGGGAGAGAGGGCAAGAAAACACAGCACAGGGACTTCCCCTCCATGCCATGACACTTCTTATGGTGCTAGGACTTGAACCTGGGCCATACGTATGACAATGCCAACACCCTGCCCTATCTAGTGAGCTATCTTTCTGGTCCTGTGCTCTATTCTGTCCTATTTTTATTCATGCCTAGAAATAACTCTTCCCTCCTATAAACTTGTTGAGAAATGACAAAGTCAAAGAGATTACAGGATGTAGGATCAAAATGTTAAGCCCAATATGGTGATACACAATTCAGAAAACTGAAATAGGAAGACATCTGTGAGATGGTAGAAAATAAAGATTTCTTTCTTACTAGTTGTGGTTCCTAGCACAAAGCTACTGAAATGCTTGTAGCTTCCTAGGTGGCCAGAACATCTTTTGCTTTAATGAGGTAATACTAGATAGGTAATACTGGGATGCACTGGATCGACCTTCTCGTGGTGCATCCCGTGAGTACCCATTCATTGGGGAAACTGACGATCCTTCCTAGCCGACTGAATCCACATGGATCCCAGTCACTTTCAATGCCAGCAACAAGCAGCTCCTGACAGCTTTCAACCTGACGCTGTTGACTGACTACAGAAGAAGGGCAAACGCTAGAAGAAGAAGAAGCCTAGATAGGCTATTGGATAGCTCTTGAGTGAGCACTGGTCAAGGGAAAGACCAAGCCATGATCAGAAACTTGAACTTTTCAGTCTTGCCCCTATTCTCTTGAGAAGAGAGAAAGGCTGAATATGAAGTTAATGGTGGATCACAATTACACAGTGGTAGTAAGAACCGGGGCGAGGGGTGGGCTTCCAGTGGGAGGAGTACATTCAGCAGATAGACCTCAACCCTTCTGGGGACAGAAGCTCCAGAGCTAGGGACCTTCCCAGACTCTGCTCTGTGGAGCTCATCATTGGGTTGTTCATTTGCATAGTTTGCCATATCCACTAGTAAAGTAGTAAAACTAGTAAATCAATGACTTTATCCTAAACCTTGCCTAATGTTTTTATTTTATTTCTTTATTTTAATTGAGATAGGACAGAGAGAGTTCTTTCATCTCTAGCTTATTATCGTGCTGAGGATTGAACCTGGGACCTCACAGCTTCAGATATGAAAACCTTTTGCAACACCATTGTGCTATCTCCCTAGGCCCTAATGTTAATGTTATCTACTCCCTCAAATTTATTTTTTTTTATTAGTGACTTAATAATGATTTACACTATCATAAGATTACAGGGGTGGAGTTCCATACTATATTCACCACCACAATTCTGTGCCCTCCTGACCAGCAACTCTGGCTTTTCCTTCTCTCCCACAGATAAACTTCATAGTTTTCAAAAAGTCTTAACAACAGCATAACCACTCTTCCAACAGAGAATAAACCAAACTATATGCACGGAGTGACTGTAGTCTGGTTATGGGGCCGAGAGGAGCCCACATGAGACAGTTACTGGATAGTACAAAATTAAGTTAAACGTAAGACAGGATTGTCCAGAGAAGGCCAAAGTAGTTCTGTGGAGCCTCTCAAAGTGGGGCTTAAGTTCACTTGTTGCCAAGTGGAGTCATTGGTAAACTGGGATGTAAGGCACCTGCTACTGTTTTACACATGAGTGAAGGTGAGAAGGGTGGCTCTGCTGACTTTCCACCAGCCACTATTATAGATGGAACTGGAGAAACAGCCCTTGCACTTTTTCCTGCTGTTTTTTTTATCTCTTCCTAAACATCTGAATCTCTTCTGTTTTTTCCTAAAATTGCAGTTTTTAAAGACCTGTTATTGACACTAAGTGAGAACTTACAGAATCTACTGTAACCTTCAGGGGTCTCTCTCTCTCTCTCTCTCTCTCTCACACACACACACACACACACACACACACACACACACACACACACACACACACACTAAGAGGGTGAGGCTTATCAGGGTTAAATAATTTATATGAGGTTGATTTCATGAGCAATTTACATGAGTTAGTTACATGAGCTGAAACTCGACTCCAGAACATGGTCTCTGGCAGCCTCATAAGAAGGACAGAGCCTGGGGAGTCTCACGGTAGCACAGCGGGTTAAGTGCACGTGGCGCAAAGTGCAAGGGCCGGCAGGAGCTTCCTGGGTTCGAGCCCAGTTCCCCACCTGCAGGGGAGTTGCTTCACAAGCGGTGAAGCAAGTCTGTAGGTGTCTGCCTTTCTCTCCCCCTCTCTGTCTTCCCCTCCTTTCTTCATGTCTGTCCTATCCAACAACAATGACATCAATAATAACTACAACAATAAAACAACAAGGGCAACAAAAGGGAATAAATAAGTAAATAAATATCTTAAAAAAAAGAAAGACAGAGCCTTACAACTGGAGGGTCACTTGTATGAGAGCAAAGTGAAATCATTATTCTGAAACAGCATTAAGTTATGTGATTTTATACAAAGTAGAAAGACTTGAGACAGAGCTACACTGTTCTCATGGGAAAGGATGAATATTAAGGGATGAGGAAGATGGAAAAATCAGTGTTACTGCAAGAAAATGTATTGAAAGAGACTTTGTAAGGTAGCACAAACTGGCAGAGTGGTCTAATGGGGGCGTTTTGCCAGGTTCTTTGCAGCTAAGATGCCAGAGACCTTCTCATTGTTTTTTATAATAGCTCTGGTAAGATTGACCTCGTTCTTGCATATTTTGTGAAGAGCTTGTGTTTGGTGCAAACATGATGTAGACTGAATACTATTTGCTAGGCTGGAGAAGAGGCTGCTCACAAAGACACTATCATATCTGGGCTACAGATAAATGAAATCTTGTTCTATTCTCTTTCTCTACTATTTTCTTTCTCTTGTACACTGACAGCCTTATTTTTCAGGTTTGTGCCCTTTGTAATTCATATTCTGCTACAAAGTATACTTTCATAGTCCTTGGAAAGAATCTAGATGTAAATATGACAAGGCTGCTTGGGAGTTCACTGCATCTCATACTTCCTTGTACATGTTCTGTTATGTAAGATGACCCTTGTGGATATTAACATTTTGGTCATTGCAGCAGCATCGGATTGGACTATGACTAAGTAGATCCAAATCAACTCCCAAGCCAACTGTTTTCTAGCAAATAAATCAAAATTGAAACCTTTAACTTAGGAGGGCCAAGTGGTGGCATACGTGGGTGAGCAGACATGTTAAAATGTACAAGGATCTAGGTTCAACCCCCCCCCCCAGTGCCCACCTACAGTGGGGGAAGCTTCACACATGGTGACACAATGCTACAGGTCTCTCAGTTTCTCTCTACCTCTATCCAATAAATAATAAATATACAAATAAAATAAAAATAAGTTAGCTTTGTGGCTGAGGAAGTGGCTCAGTAATTAGCGGACAGGATGAATAGGACCCTGTTTAATCCCCAGGCATCACAGATGAACAAGTCTTCTGTCTATCTGTCTCACACACAGAGTTAAAAAAAAAGTGCTGGCAAAATCTAATAATATATTTTCTCATCTTACGTGGTAATTGCTATTAGACCAGATTTCATATTGCTGCCAGAAGAGTGAAGTACTAGTCAGAGCCATACTTTTGGTGTACATCTAAAACAGCAAGGACCAGTCATGAAGAAAATGGAAAGCTATCCTGTGTTCATGGATTGGAGACTCAACCCCTTGGACATGGGAAATGAAAATAATAGTAAATAAATGGGATTACATGAAACTAAAAAGCTGCATATGAAAACAAACTACACAAGGATAATCAGACAACTGAGTAAATGGGAGGAGGTATTTGCATATCACACATCAAGCAACTGATATCATATCTATATAAAATTGGTACAGATGTACAAAAGAAGCAAAAATAACTGAATAAAAAAGTGGTTCAAAGAGCTAAATAGAAAATTTTCTAAAGAAAAAATACACATGACCCACAGACACATAAAGAAATGCTCTACTTCATTCATCATTAGAGAAATACAACTTTTAATTTCAGAGAGGAAGAGATCTCCCACTTCTAGCCTCTAAAGTGAGAGATAATACATTCCTGTTGTGTAAAGCCAGTCCATTTATGGTATTTTGTTACTACATTCAAACCAAGTAATAAATACATTCCTGTATCTTAATTGCTAAAGAGGAGCCACATCCAATCACAGGACCAGCTGGGTAGAAGTTGCAGACTTCGAAGCAAGGCAGAATGAAACAGTGAGTCAGAAGGCCAAAACTATTTCAACATTTGAAACTCATGACATAGCTTCTATAAAAAGACAGTCTGACAGTGGGGAGACTTGCTCTGGATATCTTCAGCTCCAGGTCTCACCTCCAATCATTTTTGATCATTGACAATTCCCTAATAATTAGGGCAGCACTTTCTATCTGGAGTAGGTGAGCAGCCATAGTTAGACTAGTAGTATGCTTCCTAGTGTTGCCATCCTAGGAAAACCAAAACTAAAGTGTAGAGGGGTTTAAGACAACAAGCATAAGCCAAGACCTTAGTATACTTTGTATTAAGAAGAAATCTGAGGCTAGGGGCCGGGTGCTGGTGCACCTGGTTAAGCACACATACTATAGCATAGTGTGCAAGGACGCAGGTTCAAGCTCCTGGTCCTCACCTGCAGGGGGGAGAGCTTCACAAGTGGTGAAACAGGACTGCAGGTGTCTTTCTGTCTCTCTCCCTCTCTATATCCCCCTCCTCTCTCGACGTCTCTCGGTCTCTACCCTGTAATAAATAAGTAAATAAATAATATTTTTTAAAAATTTGAAAAAAAAAAAAGAAGAAATCTGGCGCTGGGGAGATGGCATAATGGTTATACAAAAAGACTCTCATGCCTGAGGCTCTGAGATCCCATGTTCAACTCCCCAGCGCCATCATAAGCCAGAGCTGAGTAGTACTCAGGTTAAAAATAAAATAAAGTAGTTTTTAAAAGAAGGAGTCTATATATATTTGATGTGATAGGTGTCCTTTGTCTCCTCAGAAAAGCTACTATTATTCAAACTGGAGAGATGCACAGCTTGTGTTGACTCGTGACAGTGGATTGTTATATTTTCAGGAATTTTGCAAGCTAATGATAACTCCTGTTCCAATTCTTACAATTACATAGGCATCTAAAAGGATGGCAAGCATTATTGCAACCAATTGTGTTGAAATTGCAGCAGGTGCTAATTCAGTGAGTATAATTTGTCCGATGGTGAGAAGTAGTGTAATAGTGGATGGCAGATCACTGTAGTAAAAGTGACAACACTTTTACCGGGATGCAGCTTTATTTGTCAAATAGTGGTTGAACTGCAACTATACTTTAACTATAGAGAGAAGTTCGGCAAAACTTCTCAAAGGCAGTCTGCGAGAGTCAGTGGGCTATGTGGAATTTACAAGAAAACAGTATTGCCTACTTCACTATTATTTTGGGATTGTGTGCTGTATAGATTTATTATCATTCTCTGTCTAGTCCTCCACCCCCATTCATAAACATTTATTACCACTGCAGAGACAGACCGTTGACATATAGTCATATGCAAAATAAGATAAATTCAAGCATGTTTAAAGCAGATGGAGGAGTGATGAGTGGATGGGAAAGGCTCCTGAAGGGGGATGGATTTCAGCCCTGTGAGGCTGGGAGGTGGAGATGTTTTGGGTAGAAAGCAGAGCAAGTTCAAAGATTGTGAAGGAAGAAAGAATTGGTGCATTGTTAGCAGAATTTACTCTCAAGATCCCAAATTGGAGGTCCCTACTCACTCTTGTCTTCCCTTACCTGTATCTGGGGGCCACTCAAGGTCACCGTCCATTTGATCTCATGGAAAATACCTGTGGTTCCTGGCATCAAACAAACTGATAACCAGAAGTTATCAGAGCTCTGGTGTGATTTAGGTGATGTCTGTGCTATGTATTTCCATCCTTTTATTTTTCTTCTCTGGTGGAATTCAAAGTTATGAAGCCTATATATTTTCCTTTTTTCTTGTTTATTATACAAGTCTAAACTGGATTCCATTTGATGCCTTGGGTCCACTTCCCTACTTTACCAAATATTACAGTTGTGATCACTCACGTGCTTCATTGCCAGGCATGTTTAATGATGTGATTGAGGGAAAAAAAAAATTCTTTCTCTGTATAGAAAGAAGGAAGGAAGGAAAGAGAGAGAAAAAGAAAGCAAAGGAAGAGGATGCTGGTGCAACAAGTTGAACACATACATTACCATGTGCAAGGGTCCTGCTTCAAGCCCCTGGTTCCCATCTGTAGCGGGGAAGCTTCACAAGCATTGGATTAATGCTGCAGGTGTTTCTCTCTCTCCCTCTTTATCTCCCTCTTCCATTTCAGTTTCTCTCTGTCTCTATCCAATCAATAAATCAAAGATATTTTTAAAATTATAGAAGTGAGAGTGAGAGTGGAGGAGAGAGTTGATTCCCTAGCTTGGCTTTGGAAATTGACAATACTTAACATTTGAAGGAGACAGTTAGGAGTAGATATTTTCATCTCCACGCCTTTAGTGACTTTGCTTAGTCCTTCCTGGTTCCCCAAGTCTGGATGCCTGCCTGGGCCCAGAGGAGGCTTCTCCTTTTCCTCCTCTTCCTCCTCCTCCTCCTTTCCCTCCCTCTTCTTCTTCTCTTTTAGTGTATAACACCACCACATTCAACTCTCATATGCTGAGACACTTACATTTCTTTATGATGGTGCAAATGAGTTGATAATTTCACATTGTAAACTTTAAATATACAGATTTATTTTTGATAGGGCAGAGAGAAATTGAGAGGACAAGTGGAAATAGAGGGGGAAAGAGAGACACCTGCAGCCCTGCTTCACTGCTTGTGAAGCTTCCCCCGTATAGGTAGGGACTGGGGACATGAACCCAGGTGCTTGAACACAGTAACGTATCTGCTCACCACAGCCCAACTCTCCCCCACACACACATTGTAAACATTAACTTTCCAAATATTATTAAGCCAGACCAGTCAGTACGACAGATAAGTGCTTTGGCACTTGTATGAAATGATCATTCAAAAATATGATGCCGTGACTTTTTCCTTTAGGAGTTTGTGGAGAAGGAGGCTTTCTTCTCTGTAGGCTAAGGGGCTTCTTTTTCTTATTGGCTATTTAGTTTGGGAAGTGCACCACTGTTTTGTGAGCAGTACATTGCCATGGTTTGTGAGCAGTAAGTCTTAGATTTAGTTTGTGAAATTATCAGGTAGATTGCTGACCTTACAGCCAGCTGCTTGAAGTGTCAGTGCAGCCTGCTTTGTAAGTTGGGAACTTCTTCCATGTCTCCTAGGGATAGGGGATGAGAAAATGCCAGTTATGAATGGAGGTACTCATAGTGCATTTGCTTTTGCCTCACTTACCACCAGCTGAAATTTCTGTAGAATTTGGAAATCCAGAAAGGCAAGCAAATATGTGCCCCTGATTCTGAATCAATGCTCTCTTTTCATTCAGGATCTGCTTTTCCATTTTTGATAGTATGACTCAGGGATTTTAGGAAGCATCTGGTGGGGTGGCATCTACCTCCAGGATTAAGGTGGTTTTCTGTTTTTTTTTTTTTGCTTCCTGGATTATTGCTGGGGCTCAGTGCCCGCACTATGAATCCACTGCTCCTGGAGGCCATTTTTTCCCCTTTTGTTGCCCTTGTTGTTGTAGCCTTGTTGCGGTTATTATTGCTATTGTTGATGTCATTTGTTGTTGGATAGGACAGAGAGAAATGGAGAGAGGAGGGGAAGACAGAGAGGGGGAGAGAAAGACAGACACCTGCAAACCTGCTTCACCGCCTGTGAAGCGACTCCCCTACAGGTGGGGAGCCGGGGGCTCGAACTGGGATCCTTCTGCCAGTCCTTGCGCTTTGAGCCACGTGCACTTAACCCACTGCGCTACTGCCTGACTCGGCCGACCCCCAGATTAAGGTTTCTTTTGGGTTAACAGTAGTTCCTACTTCCAGAATGACTGAGGATTTAATACCTCTCTACAGTCTGAGCAAACTATCCCACTCTGAGGTTTTGCTTCTATGATGAACCAGGACTGGAAAAAGGAGAAAGAGGAGTAGGAGGAGGAAGAGGAGGAAGAAGAAGAGGAGGAGAAAGAAGAGGAAGAGATGGAGGAAGAGGACGATGAGGAAAGGGAGGAAGAAGAGGAGGAGGTGAAGGAAGAGAAGGAGGAGAAGGAGAAGAAGTTTAAAGAGAAACAAAAGAAGGAATTGAGCAGGTCTGGACAAGGCCACTTCATTGAAGGTGGGATTGAATGAGGAAGAAGGAAGACACCCATGTAAGTACAAAGATTCTTTAATCCTTTTTTGCTCAGGCTCTGACCAGTCATTGTTTCTTTAATATACTGCACTAAGCTTTTGATGCAAATATAATTGCCTGTAGGCAAGGGGTTATAGATATTTTGCCAAATGTGTAATTAAAAAAAAAAAAGCTGGGACTGTGAATACTTCTCTGTCCTTTCTTCTTTATTGCTTGGTTTTTCTAAAGATTTTTTTTTTTAATCTAGTTTTTCCCTGGGATTGTCTTTTCACCAACACCTTGCTATTCTAATCTTTCCAAAGCCCAATAACAGAAGTTGGCCATAATGCAAAAGGGAAAAATGTCTTTTCTAGCATACTTTGATATATGTTGGATGATTTAGTAAGCTCATGGTTGCTTATCTCCATTTCTGAGACTTCCAGATTTAATCTCACTCCCCCCCATTTTCCACCATTTTCTTCTAATGGCCCATTATTATCTTTCTTACAAACTATATTCCAGTAGTTGAGAAGTTTTGACCAATAGTCTTCAAATAAAAGAATGAAAGAATTTCTTTTTAAGCCAGATAGTAGTATAAAAGGAATGAAGAGCCTGGGTTGGAGAAATAGCATAATGGTTATGCAAAAAGGCTTTCATGCCAGAGGTCCCAGGTTCAATCCCCAGTACTACCAGAAGCTCAGAACTGAGCAGTGCTCTGGTAAAATAATAAATAATTATAGTCATGAAATAAGAAAAGAGAAGTAAGACAACTAGCAGATGTTTTTTACTAATATGTGGAATCTAGAGATCTTATTTACATAAACTTGTCAAAAACAAACAAAATCCAAACAAAACAGAAGCAAGTAAACTGTAAGACTTATGAGAACTATGGTGATGATCTTTGGGCGGTGGGATGGTAGGGATACAGAACTCTGGTGGTGGGTGTGGGGTGGAACTATACACTGTAATCTTACAATATGCAACAAACTATTACTAATAAATAAAACATTAAATATTAAAATAATAATAATAAGTAAAAGTTAAGGAATGAATGGCCTATTAAGGCTATGGTTCCTAGATCTTGAAGGGTCATAATAAATCACAGGAATATCCTGGAGCATTTTGAAAATTTAAGAGAAACAATTTCAAGGTATCAGCATTTGATTTGTACAGTTGTCTTTTCCCTACCGGGTTCACTGTGCCTTTACACAAAGCAATCTGGAATAAGAGTAAAGATGGCGACTTTCAGTCTGTTGAAATAAATTTCTTAGGCCAAGATGAATCATTCCTCTTTGGGGTGTCATGTCAGCAAAACCTAGATAACTTTTGTCTTCCTGCAAGTGTTCCCTTATGTTCATTTTAAACATTCTGGAGACAATTAAAAAGGCAAGATACTCTGGGATCAAAGAACTATCATTAGGGTATACAGATTCAGGTGGAAAACCTAAAATGTATCCTGAAGAAGAACAAAGTCAAGGGTCTTTATGGGAGGAGAAGAGGGAGTTGAGGTTAACAGAGTGGTTTGATGTTAATCAGCCTAGACTATTTTTTGATTTAATTTGTTCGTATTTTTTATTGAGGGAGTCAGTGGTTTATAGTGTATTGACTGACACATGGGTACAGTTTCATTATATACTGGGACCCCAAAGTTCTCTTCTGCCCCTTCCTTCCCCTCCCTCCACATTGGTGGGGTCCAGGGAAGCCTGGTTGGCATCATGATGGCATCTGGAACCTGGTGGTTGAAAGGACAGTTAACATACAAAGCCAAACAAATTGTTGAGCAAACATGGACCCAAAGGTTAGAATAGTGGAGATGAAGTGTTGGGGGGTACTCACTGCAGACTTTAGTGTACTTCTGCTTTCAGGTATATATTTTTCCCTAGTTTATGGATACGTGTGAACCTATGCTCTATCTCACGGGACTTGGTCTATATCTAGGTTTTGGGACTTTGTTAGGAAGTGAACCACCTGGGATGGAATTAGAGAATACTATGAATGGAACGTTCTCTCCCGAGTAATGAAGCTGAAAGGTTGTCATTCTTAAGTCTCTGTACACAGTCTGAGGTGAAGCATGTTGAGGTGGCACTCGTTGAATTGATTAGGTTACGATTGGCGGATGCAATGTTATTTATGAATATGAATTGGGAGAAGCATGCGGGGAAAGTGGGCCCCACCTAGTGTTTCCTTTTTATAAACAGACAAACAAACAAACAAACAAAAAGAACATGGAGATGACTCAGCAGTAGAGAGCATGACTTCCATGCATGAAACTCTGGTTTTGATCCCTGGCATCTCATAAAACAAGAACATTATAAAAAGTAGGGTGATATTCTATCTCTCTTTATAAAAAGAGTGAAATAAGAATATTATCAATATATTCTTCCAATTTATGTGTACAGTTTTTTAAAGCAGCTACTAAGTTGTTTGGACAAAAAATATTTCTTAATTTTTATTGCCACCAGGCTTATCATTGGAACTCATTGTCTGCACAACAAATTCACCAGTCTATTGTGACTGTTTCTTCCCTTCTATTTGATACAACTGAGAGAAACTGAAATAGGATGGGGAGGTAGAGGGAAAAGAGACAGAGAAATACCTGCAGACCTGCTTCACTGCTTATGAAAATTCTATCCCGCAGGTGTGGAGCAAGGATATGTTGCCATCCTAGGCCCTTGCTGATGGCAACAGGTGTGCTTAACTTGGTGTGCCCCTATTCAGGCCCCGACAGAAATATTTAAAAATTTGTTTAGACCTAATTAGTGGAACTGCTAGGCATTTCCTTTATCTTTGGGGCACAAAAATTACTAAGACATTAAGAATGTTTCAGTTAGAGAAAGTTTGGGGACCTCTGTGCCAAGTCATCAGAGAAATAACTATGTATAAGAAGATGAGAAAACTTGAGGGATGCCATTGGACCTATGTCTAGAAGGGATTGGCTAGAAGGTACGAGGCAGTATGTTATAAACATGCCAGTTGATCTTTGAAGTGGAACCTTCTCGGGACTGAATGATGACATTGACAGTGAGCTGTGGCTTTCAGGTCAACTGAGACTTCAGTCCCAAATATTGGCATGTGTTGCTGATCCATTTGGATATATTTTCCTGTTGAACTTCTGCACCTCTTCCTGCTCATTTCTCAGGCAGCTAATAATCTGCCTGAGTTGGGACATGAGGTAAAACCTTCTTGCTCTTTCTGTTCTTTTTCTGCAAAAAAAAAAAAAACCCAAAAAACCATTTTTCCCATTTTGTTGTTGTTGTTTGTTGTTATTGAATAGGACAGAGAAATCGAGAGAGGAGGGGAGGGCAGAGGGGGAGAGAAAGATAGACACCTGCTGACCTGTTTCACCACCTGTGAGGCGACCCTCCCTGCAGTAGGGGAGCCGAAGGCTTGAGCAGGGATTCTTACACCAGTCCTTGTGCTTTGCGCCGTGTGCGCTTAACCTGGTGCACTACTTCATGCTGCTGTCCCTCTCTCTGTTCTATGGAGAATTCTCAGTCTTACTGTCTCAAAAACTCAAAATTTCTTGCTCTGTCCCAACCCCAACTAACTACCCAAGCACCCACGGTTAAACTTGTTCATTCCCACAGGTTCAGGCTGAAAAGTGAAGGAAAGCCTTTGTAGGAGCTAAACTCCCATCTCCAGAATTTGTCCAGAACCCGTCAGCTACTCCCCTTCCTGCTTTGGTGATGTTAAAGATAAACCATGACTTAACTACAAATCTTGATGGTTTATGTCAGCAAAGAATCTCTTTTTCAGTAATGACCAGCCAGAAATGGTCAAAAATGTTCCACCTGGCATGCTGAAGAAGCCTAAGCAGTCTATGAAATCAGCTTGAGACCTCTGTTTTCTGTGGACATGTGTGCGAATCAAAGGTCAGAATGTAGCAGGTCTGGATCGTTGAACAGGCAAATTCCAAACTTCCTGACTCTGAAGGAGCAGGGGCATAGTGATCCAAGACATGTTCCTCATCAGCCTTCAAGGAAGCACAGAGAACAACAGATCTCTGACATTTGACCTCCAGTTTCCAGAAGATCCAGTCAGACAGAAAGATAAAATGACTAGACATGCTTGTCAATGCAGAAATAACACTGTATCAAGAATAATACTAATTGCTGCTGTGTTGTAGAATTCCTTAGGTAGTAATTATAACCTCCCTTCATGTACACAGTGTATAAAATCTCTCTCTCTCTCTCTCTTTTTTTTTTTCCTCCAGGGTTATTGCTGGGCTCGGTGCCTGCACCATGAATCCACCACTCCTGGAGGCCATTTCCCCCCCTTTTTGTTGCCCTAGTTGTTGCAGCCTCGTTGCGGTTATTATTGCCATTGTTGACGTTGTTTTTGTTGTTGGATAGGACAGAGAGAAATGGAGAGAGGAGGGGAAGACAGAGAGAGGGGGAGAGAAAGACAGACACCTGCAGACCTGCTTCACCCCCCGTGAAGCGCCTCCCCTGCAGGTGGGGAGCCGGGGGCTCCAACCGGGATCCTTACGCCTGTCCCTGCGCTTTGCGCCACGTGTGCTTAACCCACTGCGCCACCGGCCGACCCCCAAAATCTCTCTTTTTAAAAAATTATCTTTATTTATTAGGTAGAGACAGCCAGAAATTGAGTGAGAAGGGATGATAGGGAGAGAGAAAGAAAGACACTTGGCAGCCCTGCTTCACCACTTGAAAAGTTTTCCCCTTGCAGATAACCAGGGACCCTAACCTGGGTTTTGCACACTGTAACATGTGTGCTCAATCAGATGCATGACCACCTGGCCCCAGTGTATAAAATCTCTACAGAAGACTCCCAGTCTTTGGGTCAGTTCTCTTGAAAGCAATGTGAGGGTTGTTCTCAGTTTCAAGTCCCTCCTGGATGCCAGTCTTCAGTTTGATTCTTTATCAGACTTATTTTAAAAAATCTAATTAGGTCCTTGTCTGTTTTTTAGTTAACTGGGGGGATGCAATTAAAAATCTACCATAGGACCAAGGGAAATAGCATAGCAATTTACACAGCAGACTTTCATGCCTGAGGCCCCAGAGGCTTCCGTCCCTAGTACCACCATAAACCAGAGCTGAACAGTGTTCTGATAAGAAAAAACAAACAAATAAACAACAACAACAAAAACAAGCTTCAATGGATTATTCTCTACTTGTGTTTTAGTTACTGTGCACCAGGTATCTGGTCTCAAGAGTCTAAGTCTTAAGAAAGCAGATACACAGGGTATGTCTGGAAGTTGGGTGGTTTGGTGGGGAATTCCCTCCATGGGACCAAGAAGCTTGAGGGTGGGGTGGATGGTAGAGGGGAAAGTCAGAGTTTGACAGAAATAGTCATGTTCCAAAAAAGCAGGAACAATGCTCTGTGTTGTTCACTAACTTCTTTTTTTAAAAATTTATTTATTTATTTTTCCCATTTTGTTGCCCTTGTTTTTTATTATTGTTGTAGTTATTATTGTTGTTGTTGTTATTGGCATCGTCATTGTTAGATAGGACAGAAAGAAATGGAAAGAGGAGGGGAAGACAGAAAGGGGGAGAGAAAGACACCTGTGAACCTGCTTCACCATTTGTGAAGCGACTCCCCTGCAGGTGGGGAGTGGGGGCTCCGGATCCTTATGCTGGTCCTTGCACTTCACACCATGTGCACTTAACCCGCTGTGCTACTGCCCGATTCCCTGTTCACTAACTTCTATCTTCACTAGAGACTGTTTGAGTCTTGGGCAGAGGAGAAGGTAATGATGAAACTTTTTTTTTTTTCTGAGTATCACTGTAAGCTTTTGGGAGGTAATGGGCACTTTCCTTGGGTTCTCCTCACTGATGGAGACTCACTTACTTTGCTCCAGGGTCAGGCATGTAAGAGGGGCTGGGGATTCTCATGTTCTTATCTGAACCCAGCCCTAGAGGAGGACGAGAATAGAGTCTAAGAAAAGAAGAAGTCTTCCATTACAGAAATGGACATTTCATCTGGTATTAGGAGCTAGCTGTTTTGGTCTACAGGAGAAGTACTTTATGCCCAGGCTGAGAGGAAGGGTTGACCAGCACAGGTGATTTTTACAAATTCTAAGTCCCTGTAACTAGATGGGTGAGACAGAACCTTTCTCTGAGCCTGGGGATAGTACACAGGACATGGACATGAGAGGCCCTGGCTTAAACTCAGAACTACCATAGGCCAGGGCTGAGCAATGCTCTGGTAGGAAAGAAGGAAGGGAGGAAGGAAGGAAGGAGGAATAAGAGGAAAAGACATTTCTACCGTTATGATTTTGGTTCATTTTACCCCAGACTATTGTTACAGAATGATGATTTCTTTATTTTTTAATATTTTAATTAATTAATTAATTAATTAATTATTGGATAAAGACAGAGAATTTGAAAGAGGAGGGGGAGGTAGAGACGGGGAGAGGCAGAGAGACACCTGCAGCCCTGCTTCACCACTTGTGAAGCTTTCCCCCTGCAGGTGGGGACCAGGGGCATGAACTTGGGTCCTTGTGCATTATAATGTCAGCACTTAACCAGGTGCACCACCGACTGATGATGATGATTTTTATGAGTTTTTTTACGAGCATCATAGAAGATTTGTATCTTCCTAACCCTAAAAGTTCCCACCTCATGCTGTGCCTGCCACAAAGTAGAGATTTGAGATGTTTGATTTAAAGTAGATTTCAGAAAAAAAATCATGGGTCTTTAAACTCAACTTAACAGCAATAGTGAAAATAACTAAGTTTTGCCAAGTATCTAGGTGCTGGGAGACAATCCCATCGAGTGGTGATGACCAAGGACAGGCAAAATAGCTCACCTGATTAGTGGGCTGCTTTGTCAAACATGACCCACATTTGAGCCCCTTAGGATGAGGGATTTGCATCTGCAAAGGAAATTCGCCCTTGCAGAATTGAAGGAAGCTTCAACTGTATGTATGGTTTCTTTCCCCCTCTCTGCCTCTCAGGCTCTTTGTCTCTATCTGAAAAAATTAGCACCAAGGAGTGAAGCCCCAGAGATAACCAAACTAACTAACTAACTAACTAAACAAACAAACAAATAAACACATAAAAATAAAATTAATAAAAGGACTTTTAAAAGGACTGTCAAGTTAGCTCCTTTGGGTTACTTGGATAGTGTTTTGCCATGTGAGAGACCCAGGTTGGAGTCCAGCATCCATCACATTGAAGGAATCTCTGGTGGTTTGGTTTCTTTCTCTTTGTATCATACTTTGTCTCTTTTCACTTCCTCTGAAAAAGCTGGCCTGGAGCAGTGAAGCTGCAGCAACAACAAATAGAAATTAAACAAAAGCAATACCCATGAGGGATGACCAGCTACATCTGACAGGAGACTCCAGATCTATGAGACCCACACAACTGGGTGATAAGCTTGAAAGGGCAGTAATTTCTTTTGTTCTCTGTGTTCACAGTGCTTCTGCACATAGAAATATGCAGATGTTTTACAAATACCAGCTCTCAGGTGAAAGGGAGAGGCTGAGGTTTGAGGTGTAGGAAACTCAAAAAGTGAACTTTTTTTTTCTATTTTTTTTTTTTGTTTGTTTCCAGGGTTATTGCTGGGGCTCAGTGCCTGCACTACGAATCCACTGCTCCTGGAGGCTATTTTTTCCCTTTTGTTGCCCTTGGCCATTGTTGTTTATCATGGTTGTTATTGTTATTGTTGTTATTGCTGTCGTTGTTGCTGGATAGGACAGAGAGAAATGAATCGAGGAGGGGAAGGCAGAGAGGGGTATAGACACCTGCAGACCTGCTTTATTGCCTGTGAAGTGACACCCCTGCAAGTGGGGAGCTGGGGGCTCAAACTGGGATCCTTCTGCTGGTCTGTGTGCTTTGTGCCATGTGCGCTTAACCTGCTGCGCTACTACCTGGCCCCCAAAATGAACTTTTGACATAAAGTTGACTTCATGGGAGAGATTGAAGATGGGGCAGAGGTTGCATTTATTTATTTACTTTATTTATCATTTATATTGCCTCTAGGGTTATCACAGGGGTTCTGTACCAGCACTATGAATCCACCACTATCTACTTACCTACCTTCAATCCTTCTTTCCTTTTTCCTTCCTTCCTTCCTTCCTTCCTTCCTTCCTTCCTTCCTTCCTTCCTTCCTTCCTTCCTTCCTTCTTTTTTCCCCTTTCTATGTTATTTGATAGGATGAGGGGCTGGTGGGGTGGGGGAAAGAAAGACACCTGCAGACCTGCTTTACTGCGAGTGAAGCATCCCCCCCTGCAGGTGAGGAGCAGGGGCTCGAACCTGGGTCTATGCTCATGGCAACGTACATCCCCCACACACAACCCCCAACCCATCCCTGGCCCCAGGGCTGCCTTTTAAAAGAGGGATTTGCCTCTGTAAAGGAAACTCTGTTGAGGTTTCTACTTTCTTGCATTGGGAAGACCTAATTTCCTTAACTCTTTTCAACAGAGTTTTTCTTATTAATTAATTATGCTTTATTTATTTATCAAGCGAGAAAGAAAGAAGGAGAGAGAGAACCAGAGTATCGCTCTGTTATGTGTGAGGCTAGTGATTAAACTGGGGCCCCATGCTTTTAAATTCATCAGTAACCATTGTAACACCTCCCTCTTTTTCTTTTCTTTCTTTTAATTTTTAAAACTTTATTTTATCTGATAGGACAGAGAGAAAAATCAGAGGAGAGGGGAAGAGAGAGGGAGAGAGAGAGACAGAGAGACACCTGCAGCACTATTTCACCACTTACAAAGCTTTCCCCCTGCAGGTGGGGGCTAGGGGCTTGAACCCGAGTCCTTGTGCACTGTAATGTGTGCACTTAACCAGGTGCACCACTGCCTGGTCGCTTCCCCTCTTTCTTACATTTGTTTATTGTGCCTTTCCTGATAGCTTCTCATAGTTGACTCTTTTTCTTCCTTCCTCCCCATCATCTTATCTGGAACACAATTATAAGCTTTTTTATTTTTAATATTTATTTTATTTATTTCATGAGAGAATTCTTCTCTATCTAGAAAGGGAGGGAGAGACCAGAGCAGCACTCTAGCATATGTAGTGTCAGGAATTGAATGCAGGGCCCCAGCCTGCCTGTGGGTCTAGAGTTCCACAGAAATGATTCACATTTCAGTTAACACAATTCTGAATTTAAACTCAAGAATTAGAAACAGTTAAAAATAGCCAGGTCAGGGGGTCTTGGGTACACAGTTTGGGCATTCATAATAGGCCCTTTTTGGTGGTTTCCATACAAATTCATTTCCAAGTAGCCACAAAGAAAAGTTTTCAAAATAGAGTAACTTAAGCTCTATGTATTCTGCCATGATTCCTGAAGCACAAAGGAACCAAGAGTTTGACTAGTGCTAACAAAGATTTCTAATTTCTTAGATAGATTTCTAAGTCTATCACATGAATTATACTGATTATAAAACAAACAAGAAGAGCATAATACACACAATCAGAAATATTACATGCGTTCTCTTAGGCCTGGCAACATTCAAAATGAAAAATGAAGCCAACCTATAGGATCCCAATGACCTGTGCTCTTTCTGATGTATATACACTGCTTTACAGTTTATTGGATGCTTACACTAGTTCCTGCCAAAATGCTAAGGAAGGACCAAATTGGCTGACTATTTATGTTTCCTTGGGACCTCAGAGCCTTAGGCATGAGAATTTTCTGCATAACCAATATTCTAACTTCCTGACCCTCCTGCAAAAAACAACAGCAACAACAACAAACAAAAAAACATGTTAATGGCATTTCGAATTTCAGTTAACATAAAACTGAAATCAATTTCATCAATACCAATTTTTATTATATAAAGTTGAATTACTTTTATTAAATGTATATGTGTCCACAATGCTAATCCATGCCACTTCATAGAATCACTGAGTAAGCAACAGTTATTATTGATACTATTAAGTGGAATGCAAACTTTTTGAACTAATAAATAGGATAGCTTTTTGATCCCAGTGTTTGTACCTTACCTTATCTTATATCATGTTATCTTATTTATGTTTTGCTTCTGGGAAATATTTTTGCTGTTGTAGTCAGGGTTTTAGCTGTTCCAAGTAAAGTTTTTCAGAGAGAGAAAGAGAGAGAGAGAGAGAGACACCACCACACCAAAACTTCCACCATAGTAATGGGGACTGGTTGTGCTCAAACCTGGTTCTTCTGAGTCACAAAGCAGACACACTATCTAGCTGAGCTATCTTGCTGGTCTTGGAAAATTTATAATTTAAAATTACACTGTGATTCCTCTTCACAGATGGTGGTTTTACTTTCCATCATTTCCCATAAAACTTAGGAAGTGAGGTTTGTTTTCATTGTGATAAGGGAGGAAATGGAAATAGAAGTTAGAGATTAAGATTAGAATATCTCATCAAGTGAGAGGATAGAAAGTGACGGTAGGGGGTTGGGCGGTAGCGCAGCGGGCTAAGTACACATGCAAAGCGCAAAAACCGGCATAAGGATCCTAGTTGGAGCCCCTGGTTCCCCACCTGCGGGGGAGGCGGGGTTTGCATCACAGGCAGTGAAGCAGGTCTGCAGGTGTCTGTCTTTCTCTTTCCCTCTCTGTCTCCCCTCCTCTCTTGATTTCTCTTTGTCCTGTCCAACAACAACAACAGCAATAGCAACAACAATAATAACGACAACAATAAGGGTAACAATAAGGGCAACAAAATGGGAAAAATGGCCTTCAGGAGCGGTGGATTCATAGTGCAGGCACCGAGGCTCAGCAATAACCCTAGAGGTAAAAAAAAAAAAAAAAAAAAAAGTGACAGTAGTGAGTGAGGTGGCAATATGGAGACCACAATCTTCTGTTCTTTAAATGTTTTATGTATTTATTTATTTATTTAGGACAGAGATAGAATTTGAGAGGGAGATAAGGAGAAAGATTTTCATGCCTGAAGCTGTGAAGCCCCTGGTTCATTTTTTTCCCCTTTTCTTTCCTCTTTTTCCTTTGTTATTTTATTTATTTTATTATTTTTTATTGATTTAATAATGATCAACAAAACTGTAGGATTAGAGAGGTACAACTCCACACAGTTTCCACCACCAGAGTTCCACATCCCGTCTCCTCTCCTGATAGCTTTCCTAGTCTTTATCCCTCTAGGAGTATGGACCCAGGGTCATTATGGGGTGCAGAAGGTAGATTATTTTTACTTGATAGGACAGATGATGGTTGAGAAGGGAAGGGGAGATAGACTGATAGATAGATAGATAGATAAGCCTGCAGTACCTGCTCTACTGCTCACAAGCTTCTTCCCTGTAGGAGGGGAGTGGCGGTCCTCATGCACACACGCACTCACGCACGCACGCAGGCGGTAATGTGTATGCCACACTGGGTGTGCCACCACCTGGTCTGCCTCTGCTCTATTATTATCATCATTATTACCAAAAAGAAAAGTAACTTTAGTTTAAAATGATCCACCCTGCAATGCCAAGGCTCTGTTATAAGCGTAAGCTCCTTAATTGCCTTCTTTTTTGTAATGTAAATGTCTTAAGCTCAGTTAAAGTTCAGGAAACTTATCAAAGTTATTAAAGTAACTTTAGTTTAAAATGATCCACCCTGCAATGCCAAGGCTCTGTTATAAGCGTAAGCTCCTTAATTGCCTTCTTTTTTGTAATGTAAATGTCTTAAGCTCAGTTAAAGTTCAGGAAACTTATCAAAAGTGGCAAAACACTTGAGAAAAGGGCTAACTCCAACATATGACTAGTTACAGAACTAGGTAAGAACCAGGACAACCTCTACCCTGGGACTCTGTTGTTATCCTGGCTAATTTAGACCCTGGACCCTTAGTTTTTCTTACTATGGCTTAAGTATTCTATGTGACTGCCAGCTCTGTAGCCGTTATTGTTAAAGGGTATCTTGCAATCATAAACCTGTGAACAATATAATAGCATGAATTGAACACACACACAAACATACACACACTTGACAATAGTCTCTGAATCTCACACAAGAAAGTTTGTGTGTAAGTGCTGTGCTGTCTCCCAGCCCCTGTCATTCTTTTAAAAAAATATTTATTTACAGACCAGAGAGTGAGGGAGAGAAAAAACAGAGCATCACTCTGGCACATGAGATGCTGGAGATTGAACTCCAGACCTCACATTTGAGAGTCCAATGCTGTGCCCACTGTATCACCTCCCTGACTGCATCTGTTCTAGCAAATAGAATAAAAAGGGAGGGGGGAATGGCTGCCAGAAGCAGTGAATTCATTGTTCAGGCACCAAGCCCCATTGATAACCCTGGTGGCAATAACAACAACAACAACAACAACAACAACAACAAAATGCTGAGGTGTTCTGATTATAAAATTGGGGATGGGCCTGAGAATTTGAATTCCTTAAATTTTTTTTAGATTTTTTTATTTACTAATGAGAGAGAGGGAAAGAAAGAGAGAGAGAAAGAAGAGGGCACCACTCAGGCACATGCAGCACTGAGGCTCAAACTCTAAACCTTTGCTTGGAAGTCCAGTACTTTATTCTCCACTGCATGACCTTCTGGGTTGTGAAAATTTTCATATAAAATATTCATTACTTACTTATCAATATTGTACATTTATTAATAAAGGAGAGATCAGGATATTGTCTCTGACAGTATCACCCCATTCAGTACTGGGGACTGAACTCAGGACCTGTACTTGTAAGTGCAACATTTTTTTTTTGATTGATTTAATAATGTGATTGACAAGATTGTGGGATAAAAGAGGTACAATTCCATATAATTCCTACCACCAGAGTTCCATATCCTATCCTCTCCAGTAGAAGCTTCCCAATTCTTTATTCCTCTGGGAGTATGGGAGTATCTTTCTGAGGTGCAGAAAGTGGGAAGTCTAGCTTCTATAATTGCTTCTTCACTGGACATGGACATTGGCAGGTCAGTCCATAACCCCAGCCTGTCTCTCTCTTTCCCTAGTTGGGTAAGGCTCTGCAGAGGTGGGGTTTCAGAACTCATTGGTGAGGTCATCTTCCCAGGGAAGTCAAGTTGGTGTCATAGTAGCATCTGCAACTTGGTGGCTGAAGAGCACTAAGAAATAAAGCAGAACAAACTGTTTAATAATCAGGAACCTAAAGGTAAGAATAGAGTAGGTGGATATGTGGTCTTCATGTTGGAAGGAGCTAGGAAGTCTATTTTAGGTATATTCCAAGGGGCCCATGACTTTACTAATTTTTGCCTGAGCCCGATAGCTAGCATGCAGGTGGGCTAAAAGTATTGTCTGAGAAGTTGGTATCAGAGTTGGAAATAGGACTAGAAAGCTGGGTCAGGACAGAGAATAGCTCCCAAATATGGGAAAAGTATATAAATACCATTAACTGTAAGCTCAGTCAATCTGACCTAGGGCCCATGTCTATTCATATTTAGCACAGGAGCCTGTGTAACCTCTGCATTCCTGTTGGTCTGAGGTTACATCCCATGGTCATACCTAGGAACATTCTAGGCTGCACTCATTTTAGGACCAGTCTTCCTCGAATAGCAGAGTATATCTACAGTGACTCAGTAAGTGAAGCAAGCAAGTAGAAAGACCAAAAAAAAAAAAAAATCCACTATAAAGTACTTTATCAAATTGTTTCTACTTAAACCTAGATACCCTCCTCACCTACTTCCTATTTCACTTCCCTCAACCACTCTAATGGGCTGTATAGAAAAATAGAATAAAATGACATTACTTGCTTGATAGTACAGAAATAACACTAAATCATGAATAATACTGATTGCTATTCTATTGTAGAATTCCTTAGGGAGAGGTGTGTGTGTTGTGTGTGTGTGTGTGTGTGTGTGTGTGTGTGTGTGTATGGAGCTAGAGTTACGCACACATGCTTCCACCAATATAGGATCATTTTTTTCATTCAGATAGACACACAGAGAGAAAGTCACACAGACATTACAGATTTAGGTAATTCATCATTTATTGTGGGTATCAGGCTTATGTTATCAATGAAGGACCCCAAAAAAGCAAATATAATTTCAGATCTGGACGACTGTAATGAATTTGCAAATAGAGGGAGGAATTCAGTTTCCCTCTATCAGTTCTTCTAGGCTGGCAAATAATCAAGTTAGCATCAGACACAATAACAAGAGAAAACAAAGAAAAAAAGTCAATAGCATGTATCTCCTGTATGCATGAGGGAAACCCGGTAAAGCTAATAAGTAACCAAAAAAATGGTTGTAGACATGTCCTTAAATAACTTCAACCAGAGGCAAAGGGTGTTGGGAAGTGCAGAGGAAGGTCAGTTCTGGGAAGTTGCTGGGAGAGGCATAATAAATAGACTGCAACTACTATGCAGTCTTCCCTCACTAGCTAAATCTTATCTGTAGTGTGAGGGAAGCACCCTCACAAGGGAAGTTTTCTTTTTTCCATGTAAATGGATCTTACAAAATGGCAGCATCCACCCAGCCTTCAGAGCCCCTCCTATGTACTAATTCTATATCAAAGATGCAGACTGCCGTGCTTCTCTGAAGGGATTTGTTTGTTTATTTATAAAAATGAAACATTGACAAAACCATAGGATAAGGGGGGTACAACGCCACACAATTCCCACCACCAGCTCTCCATATCCCATCCCCTCCCCTGATAGCTTTCCTATTCTTTATCTCACTGGGAGTATGGACCCAGGGTCATTGTGGGATGCAGCAGGTGGAAGGTCTGGCTTCTGTAATTGCTTCCCCGCTGAATATGGACGTTGACAGGTCTATCCATACTCACCTGGGATGTTTTGAATGAGAGTCCTTTGTGCTACAGCTATGCTATTTCCCAAGCTCAATTTCTTTATATTTCCAGTAGGAGGCAATAACTTGTGTCTTTCAATTTTTGAGGTGTTTAATTTGTCCCTACTCTCGTGTTGTCTGTAAAGTACCTATATTGTCTGAGCAGGGTCCATGGCTCGTCCATCTGTGATGTGGCATTTCTTACTTCTAGTTTAATTATAATTGTGCTCTGTCAAAGATGCTGTAGCAAGGGCCACAAATGGGCTAGGGAAAGCACTTGTTAAAATATAAACATGTAATAAAAAGATCTCATGAGTGTCTCTCCACTAATCAAATTACATGCTTGCACAGATGTAAAAACACTATCTTATTAAAGTGAGGGGACTCAATTATATCTCCCTTTCACAATGCAAATAGTTGTTTAGCCACAATTATCTGTTGTTACAAGAATTGCGCACACAAATAATTGCACCCACAATTGTCTAATTGTAGGCTGAAAATGAAGGGCAAGCAGTTCCTTATTTCTCAGATGTCTGATGTTGCTTGTCATTAACTGGTTGTGGTACAAGTGATTGTACAGGCTGGTCTTTGCCCATGGAGGGTGAAGGCCCACATGACAATGTTGTCTGGGCATAGACTTCATGAGTCAAATTCCTTCTTTTTTTTTTCTTTTTAATTTCTTTATTGGGGAATTAATGTTTTACATTCGACAGTAAATACAATAGTTTGTACATGCATAACATTTCTCAGTTTTCCATATAACAATACAACCTTCCTTCTTAACTCTGTTAAGAGTGATTCTTTCTGTCGAGGCCTTTCATTTTCCTTGTCAACCTTTCATTTAGGAAAAGCTTAACCACTTTCTGAGTTATTTTATTTTATTATTTTTTATCTGTTTTGGTTTCTTTGAAGATCATCTTGTGATCTTTGATGTATATGCAGGGTTGCTTTACTTTACTTTTGAATTCTTTTTAAAAAATTATTTATTCATTTATTGGATAGAGACACAGAAATTGAGAGGGGGTGCGCGTAGATAGCATAATGGTTATACAAAGAGACTTTTATGCCTGATGTTCCCAGATTCAATCCCTCATCCCACTATAAGCCAGAGCTGAGCAGTGCTCTGGTAAAAATAAATAAAATAAAATAGGGAAAATAAAATAAAATGAAAGACATGGTAAAACAAAGTAGAATTTGACTGAGTTTGGAGTGTCTCACCAAAGAAAAAAAATCTCTGGGTAGGGGGAGAAGGTAGATTTTTAGCTTCGCTATAGGAGGGGTTGGGGTGGGGACAGAGACCTTTGGTGATGGGAACGATGTTAATATACACTCCTATTAATTTACAATATTATAAAAGTAAAGTAAAAGAGAAAAAGAAAAGAAATTGAGAGGGAAAGGGGAAGTAGAGAGGGAGAGTGAAAGTGTGGTCTGAGAGATGGTGGCACAGTGGATAAAGGATTAGACTCTCGAGCATGAGGTCTTGAGTCTGATCTCCTGCAGTACATGGACCAGAGTGATGGCTGGTTCTTTCTCTCTCTCCCCTCCTATCTTCTTCATGAATCAATAAATTAAATATTTATTAAAAGAGAGAGAGGGAGAGAAAAAGAGAGATACTGGTAGCACTGTTTCGATGCCTGTGAAGCTTTCCTCCTACAGATGGGGACTGGGGCTTGAATCTGGGTCCTTGCACACTGTAACCTGTGCATTCAACCAGGTGCACCGCCACCTGGCCCTGTGTGTTTTACTTTATTCTATTTAAAATGGCCCACAGACATATTAGGAAATGTTTCACTTCATTTATCATTAGGAAAAAATTCAAATTAAAACTACACTGAGTGTCTGCATGGTCTGCATGGTACCTGTGAGAATGCCTTACATCAATGAAACAGGAAATAATAGCTGTTGGTGAAGTTATGAAGAAAAAGGATAATGGGAGTCGGGCTTTGGGGCAGCAGGTTAAGCAGACTTAGCGCGAATCCCAAGGACTGGCGGAAGGATCCCGGTTTGAGGGCCTCCCCACCACCACCTACATTTCACAGGTGGTGAAGCAGATGTGTAGGTGTCTATCTTTCTCTCCCTACCTGTCTTCCTCTCCTCTCTCCATTTCTCTCTGTCCCATCTAACAATGATGACATTAATAACAACAACAATAACTACAACAACAATAAAAAACAAGGGCAAATAAATAAAACAAAAACAAGGGAAAATAAATAAATGTAAAAAAATAAAAATAAATAGAAAAAGGATCTCTGCTACACTGCTGGTGGGAATGCAGTCTCTTTGAAAGACTGTATTGCTATACCTCTCTTATCCTATGGTTTTGCTAGTGTTTCCTTTTTATAAATAAAAGTTTTTTTTAAAAAGACTGTATTGCAAATCCTTTAACAAATAAAATGGAATTACATTATGATCCAGCAATACCACTCTGACACATTTATTCAAAAGACATACAAACATTCAAAAGGACATATGCAACCTTACGTTTGTTTTATATAACTCACAATCAGCAAAGAGTGGAGACAATCTCAATGCCCATCAAAAGATGGAGTAAGCTAAAGAACTTATGGGATATACATTCCATGGAATACTACAGTGCAGTCAAAAAAGATGAGATTGTGTCTTTTAGGACCAAATGGATGGAATTGGACATGATTATGCTTAGTGAAATGAAGAGATAAAAGACAACTACCAGGTGGTTTCACTCATATGTGTCTTGCTTGATACTTTTGTCTTGCTTGATATATATGCCCTTGCAAAACAAAAACTAAAACAAACAAAACTACTGAAGCAAAAAAGCCTTCTCTGAGACTTCGTGGCAACAATTACGGTGGTTATTATTGGCAGGGTGGGGGCAGAGAACTTTGGTGGTGGGTGCAGTGTGGAATTATACTCTGTAATCTTACAATCTTGTAAACCACTATTATTCACAAAGCCTTTTTTGTTTCTGTATTTCTACTTTTTTTTCTAAAATGTTTTTAATAAAAAAGTATATAGAAATCAAAAATAGGGAGTCAGGTGGTAGCACAGCGGGTTAAGCACATGTAGTACAAAGCACAAGGACCAGCATAAGGATCCCGGTTCAAGCCTCCAGCTCCCCACCTGCAGGGGAGTGGCTTCACAGGCGGTGAAGCAGGTCTGCAGGTGTCTGTCTTTCTCTCCCCCTCTGTCTTCCCTCCTCTCTCCATTTCTCTCTCTCCTATCCAACAACAACGACATAAATAACAACAACAATAATAGCTACAACAATAAAAAAACAACAATGGCAACAAAAGGGAAAACAAATAAATAAATATATATATATATATTTAAAAATAAACATTACGATCATTCCTACTTTTCTTTCATGTAGCAAGATTGGAAATTTTTCTTCATTATGAGGTGAACATAGGAGGGAAATATTTTTCCAAAAGATCAGTTTTAGATACTATTCTTCTCAAGGGTAACAAATTAGGAAAAGAAAAAAAAATAAAAGAAAGAAAGAAAGAAACTGTAATAGCAGATGAATCACAAAGGGGAAAAATTTGATTATGAAAATCATGTGCATCCTTGTTATAGAGTTCATGTAAGAAGTCTTGTTTACATAGTGACATCACTATTATTCATCCACATGATTGTGTGGGAAAATAGAGCAAGCATAAATAACAAGAAAACCAGCATTCTAATTTGAGCACTTTGTTTTTTCAAGACTGTAATCATTGCTTGGAAGGAATGGGAGCAGTTCTGAATTAAGTGACTTATTCAGCACATAGGTAGAATAGCTGTGATTAGATCTTTGCATTGTTATCTCTGGGTCTAGCACATTACCTCTGTTCCTATTCCTTTTTCTTTCTTTCTTTTTGTTGCCTCCAGGGTTATCGCTGGGGCTTGGTGCCTGCACTACAAATCCACTGCTCCTGGAAGCCATCTTTTTTTTTTTTTTCCCATTGTTGTTATTGCTGTTGCTGTTGGATATGACAGAGAGAAATCAAGAGAGGATGGGAAGACAGAGAAGGAGAAAGACACCTGCAGACTTGCTTCACAGCTTGTGAAGTGACCCCCCCCCCCCGCAGGTGAGGAGCCGGGGCTCGAACCAGGATCTTTGTGCAGGTCCTTGTGCTTTGAACTGTGTGCACTTAAACCAATGCACTATCACCCAGCCCCTCTGTTCCTGTTTCTGTCACCTCCAAGATATGTTGATTTCCATAATAAAAATCAATTTATTTTAAAATTTTATTTATTTCATATGAGAGAAAGAGAGAGAGAGAGAAGATGGAACACCACTCTGGTACATGTGGCACTGGAGGTCTAACCAGGAGCCTTAGGTGTGCAAATCCTGCATTTTACCAGCTTGAACCATTTCTGCTTCTTCTAAATAGTAACGTTAATAATAATTAATAGGTTGTCTTCTCTTGAGATAGTCTTAGGGTTTCTTCTCTGAAAAGTTAGAGTCTTGGGACTTAATTTTCTTTGATCACTTTTCAGGAAAGTCTCTTTCTTTCTTCCCTTTGGTTACAATAAAATCAAAGTATCTGGGGGATGAAGTCCTACAATTAGATGTGACATTTAAATAATAATTGTGAGGGGGGATCGTTGAAATAGTTCATTTGGAAATTCTGCAAATTCTGTTTCATGCTTATAGGCTCCTAAAGTTAGCTGACGAGATGTTGTTAGTAACTGTTGCATCATTGCTGTTGGGTCTTGAAATATCATTTCATCATAGAACTCTGAAACCACAGTCTTTTTTCCCAGCATTGCATTGGTATCTGACTGAAAAAGCAGAATTTGCAGAAATTGAAGTGAAGACCAGAGAAAAATTAGAAGCAGCGAAAAAAAAAAAAAACAAGCTTTGAAATTGCAGAGCTCAAAGAGCGATTAAAAGCAAGTCGTGAAACTATAAACTGTTTAAAAAATGAAATTAGGAAACTCGAAGAAGACGACCAGACAAAAGAGATATAAGCCGTTCTGAAGAGAACTTGATAACAGGCTAAAGTGAAAATAAGTGAATATTAAAGGGAAAATGAATTGCAAGTACTATGTTTCTTAGAGAAACTATTTATGTGTGTATATATAATTATTGGTTTCTCAGCTATAGCATCAAAATGTTTGTACTTTTTAAACAACCTTTAATGTGAAATGTACGTGTACACTGAAATGCTGTATAGGTGTTTTATCAGCCATTTTTTAGGGTAATTCTATGATGTTAAGCACAACTTAGAATTTTTTATTGCATTGTATATATAGCTTATCCTTTGACAGACATCAAAATTTCACTATAAAGTATAACTTGTACAAATCTTGTACCAAGTTAATATAAATTAATGGTGAGATAATGTGTATATTTAATTTCCTTATGTGCTTCCCTCCCTTGTCATAACTCTCATATTTGATGTGCTCGGGAAGTATTCAATAAATGTAGTTTATGGAAAAAAAAAAAAAGAAATAGTTCATTTGGATAGTATCCTGTTGGTTCTGTGGTCTCTCTAACTTTAGTGATTTAATATTGATTTACAAAATTACATGCCAACAGGGGTATAGTTTCACATTATTCCCACCAACAGAGTTCTGAATGCAGTCTCCCCACTGCAAGCCACTGCAGTTACCCTAAGGATGTAGACAGGGGCCAATCATCATCTCTACAACTATTTGTCTACATTTATACATAACTGTCCCTTTTTTCTTCCAGATCCAATCCTCTCTTCTCCTCCAAGCCACTCATGACACCAGTACTACCTCCACATGTCCCTCCCCTTTTCCGCCAATCTCTGCAGGTGCTGATGGAGCTGGAGTTCAGAGCCCTCTCATCTTCTTCCTCCTATCCCTTTTCCCCCACTGGGAGTATGGATCAAGGTCGTTTTTGGGATGCAGAAAGTTGGAGTTCTGGCTTCTGTAATTGCTTCTCCACTTGATTTGGTGCCAGGATAGCCTGAGGGTGCTTCTTCCTGAGCACGTGCTCTCTGGGTTGGAGAGAACTCGACTGGAGCCAACCTAGGCTGCTGCGTGGCAGAGGGATCAGGAACTCGTGTTAGGCTAGGGTCGCAGGAGATAGACTCTGGGACTCAGGGGGCCAGAAGGCAATCCAATGTGTGTTTAATCAGAAAAGAATCTGTATTTATACTCGCCAAGAAGGAAATAGTAGGGTGGAAAACAGGATGTGACGAAGAGAGGGTGGAACGAAAAGAGAGTGCAAACCAGTGGGGATTAAATGGTAGAAAACAGGGTGTGACTAGGAGAGGGGGCAGAGCGAAAAGAGAGTGCGAACCAGTGGGATTAAACCAATGCCCTGCAGGCAGGGCAGGTCTCAGGTAAAACAGTGATTATGTAAACAGACCACAGCGTTAAGCAGGGGGGAGCTGGCGTACTGCCCAACAATGTGGGCACTGGGAAATAGATCCATGCCCCCAGCCTGTTTTTGTCTTTCCCAAGTGGGTCAGAGCTCTGGAGAGACAAGTTTCCAGGACACATTAGTGAGGTCGTCTGCCCAGAGAAGTCAGGATGGAATCATGCAACTTGGTGTCTGAAAGATGGCAGAACATATAGTGAGACAAAATGGTTAATGAACAGGAACCAAAAAGTAAGAATAGAGCAGATGATCTTAGGGTAGAAGAAACCTAGGAGGCGAGGCATGTTTGTAGGGCCTACAACTATGGTAGTTTTTACTTGAGTTTTTAGCTAGCCTGAAGTTGGATAAAAATATTATCTGAGAAAATGGTGTCAGTAGAGAGAAGGGCTTAGAAAGTTGGATTAGGGCAGTGAGTATCTCTCATCTTAAAAAAATTCTTTTTTTTTCTTCCAGAGCACTCTGGTTTATGGGAGTTGCTGGGGACTGAACCTGGGAATGCAAGTTGGTGCAGCTATTATGGAAAACAGTATGCAGGAACCTTAGACAAACAAAAATGGAAATGCCTTATGATCTAGCAGGTCCAGTCTTAGGCATCCTAAAGACATGAAAATATCCACTTGAAGGGACACACACACCCCTATATCATAGCTGCATTACTCGAACTAGTTAAAATACAGAAGCAATCTAAGTGCCCATCAACAAATGACTGAAGTTAGAAGTTATGGGATGGGGGTTGGGCGGTAGCGCAGCGGGTTAAGTGTGCATGGTACGAAGCACAAGGACCAGTGTAATAAGGGTCTGGGTTCCAGCTCCCCACTCCTCATCTGCAAGGGGGGCGGGGTCACTTCACAGTTGCTGAAGCAGGTCTGCAGGTGTCTCTTTCTCTCCTTTCTGTCTTCCCCTCCTCTCTCCATTTCTCTGTGTCCTATCCATAAACAATGACATCAATAACAATAATAATAACCACAACAATGATAAAACAAGGGCAACACGAGGGGAAAAAAATGGCCTCTAGGAGCAGTGGATTCATGGTGCAGGCACCAAGCCCCAGCAATAACCCTGGAGGCAAAAAAAAAAAAAAAGACACTATGACGTCCTTTAGGATAAAATGGTTAGGACTGGAGATGACTATGCTCAGTAAGGAGGTGAAAGACAATACCAGATAGTTTTAATCATATGTGGAATATAGAGAATGGAAACATATGAACTAGCAAAGCAAATAAAAATAGCTAACCTCCCTCTCAAAGACCCTGTGAAAACTGTGGAAGTTCTCGTTGGCATGTGGGACGTGGGGATACAGAACTTACATGGTAGGTGTGGTGCGAAACTATACACTGTTATCTTATAATCTGGTAAATAACTAATGAAGAATCTGAAAATAAAATAGAAGTTTCTCAGAGCACAACCTATTATGGAAAAATTACTAAATACCGTAAATTGACTTTACTGATGTATCTGCCATGGTTTTCAGGTGCAGGAAATAGGTCACTCTGTTTAAGCAGGAAGAGGTTTGCTCAAAATTATTGCATAGCTCACACATCCTCCTGACTGGACAAACAACTAGGTTTTGCTACTATACCCTCAGGCAAAACTCAGAAAAATGTTCCAACCATTCACAGACTCTTTTTACTATCTTCAACCTCTCTGCACTTCAGATGCTGAGGACCAGATGGCAGAACCTTCTGACAAGCTTACTGGAAGGACTGGATGCCTTGTCATGCTGCTTAGGAAGAAACTTGAGCTCCTGTGTGAGGCTTTCCCCTCTGAGTCATTTCCACATGCAAATCTGTGTACATAAATCTGTGGAAACTGGGTCCCTTGCCAGGCTCCTAGCTGTGAGAGAATGTAGGATATCCATTTTTATAAGATTTCATTCTTGATCTATAGTGGGGCCTGGTAAACATTTTCAATAAAGAACTGGATAGTAAATACATTTATATTTTTTTTCTTAAGATTATGGTTTCTGTCACAAATATTTAACTTTGCTGCTTTTAATACAAAAGCAACTGTTGGAGCAGAGAGGACATTTCTTCCTATGCCTTTGGGTTCCTCTAACACTGGTTGATCACTTAACATCAGACAGCTTTGTAGGTGAAAATTACAAATTGCTTATTAGACCATCAGCTTACACTTCTGAGACCACAGGCATCACAGGATGAATCCTCAGCACCACTTTATGCTACGACTCTGGTCCTCTTTAAAAATAAGTAAATAAATATTTTCTTTTCCTTTTATTGCTGGGGCTTGGTGACTGCACTACGAAACCATTGCTCCTGGAGGCCATCTTTTTTCCATTGTTGTTGCTGCTGTTGTTGGATAGCACAGAGAGAAATGGAGAGAGGAGGGGAAGACAGAGAGGGTGAGAGAAAGATACCTGCAGACCCGCTTCAGTGCTTAGAAGTGACTGCCCTGCAGGTGGGTAGCTGGTGGCTCGAACTGGGACCCATGTGCGGTTCCTTACTTGGAGCTAAGTGCGCTTAACCTGGTGAGCTACCGCCTGGTTCCAATAAATATTTTCTATAAATAATATGGGTTGGCAAAATAGCTCACCTGGATGGTGTGCCTGCTTTGTCGTGTGTGACCAAGGCTCAAGCCTGATCTCACTGCACTGAAGGAGGCTTTGGTGCTGTGTTGCCTTGCTGTCACTATCTAAAAAAATTTAGCTCAAGGGAGTCGGGCAGCGGGTTAGGCGCACGTGGCGCAAAGCGCAAAGACCGACGTAAGGAACCTGGTTCGAACCCCTACCGGCAGGAGAGTCGCTTCACAGTCGGTGAAGCAGGTCTGCAGGTGTCTTTCTCTCCCCTTCTCTGTCTTCTTCTCCTCTCTCTATTTTCTCTGTCCTATCCAACAACGACGACATCAATAACAACAATAATAACTACAACAATAAAACAACAAGGGCAACAAAAGGGAATAAATAAATTAATAAATATTTTTTTTAAAGTTAGCTCAAAGTGGAAACCTTAGCCAGAAAATAAATAAATAAATAAATAAAATCAAATATTTCCTTATATAAAAAATAAAGAACAAATTTCATCTGTGCATGTGGAGAATCTGTATGGATATAGATTCTGAACTATATGAGTCAAATGAGGCTATTTATCCTCAGTTAATGAATGGGACAGAAGCCTGGGACTTCAAAGAAGAAGGGAGGGAATCACATGGTAGAAATGCCAGATGCTCTGGCTACATGGAAATGTTATTTCAGGGGGCAGGTGGTGATGCACCTGGTTGAGCACACATTACAATGCACAAGGACCCAGGTTCAAGCCCTTGACCTCCACCTGCAGGGAGAAAGCTTTGAGAGTGGTGAAGCAGTGCTACAGGTCTCTCTCTCTCTCTCTCTCTCTCTCTCTCTCTCTCTCCCCTTTCCCTCTCAATTACTGACTGTCTCTATTCTATAAATATAATAATAATAACAATAATAATAATGAAATGTTATTTCTTGTTAAAATCCTAATTCTTTGTAATGCTACCAATTTTCATTGCTCTAGGTAGTTAAGGGAGTGATAGAATTTTATACTGAGACTACAGGAGCTTGACTGACTTTAACTTGAAGTAACCCGTATGTCAAGGTGACACCTCTCAGGAAGCCTGTCTGTCCTTCAAAATCATAGATTAAAAAAATGACTGTCGGGTGGGTTGTGGCACACCTGGTTGAGTGCACGTGTTACAATGCACTAGGACCCAGGTTCGAGCCCCTGGTCTATACCTGCAGGGGGAAAGCTTTTCCAACAACGACAGCAATAACAACAGCAACGATAATTCTTCTAGCGTTTGCCCTTCTTCCGTAGCCAGTCAACAGCGTCAGGTTGAGCCTGATGTAAAGTTTCGAGACCTCCTTTGAATCTGGAGAGGTGGCAGTCATTGACTATGTGAGTCATAGTCTGTCTGTAGCCACAGGGGCAGTTCGGGTCGTCTCTGGCTCCCCAGCGATGGAACATAGCGGCGCACCGGCCATGGCCTGTTCGATAGCGATTGAGGAGGGCCCAATTATAACGTGCTGGGTCAAAGCCGGGTTGACGCTTGCAGGGGTCTGTGATGAGGTGTTTGTTCTTGACCTCAGCTGACTGCCAACTCTGTTTCCAAGAGTCTGGAACAGAGAAGTTCAGTGTAGGCGTAGGAGACCAGATTGGATGATGAGACGTCAAGCATTGGACAGGGTGGGCAAAGATATCCGCGTATATTGGCAGGTCCAGTTGAGCGTAGACGTGGGAGATGAACTTAGATGATGCCGCATCCCGACGAATATCTGGCGGGGCGATGTTGCTAAGAACTGGCAGCCATGGAACCGGGGTGGAACGGATAGTTCCAGAAATTATCCTCATGGAGGAATATAATTTGGAATCGACCAAGTGGACATGGGGGCTACGGAACCATACTGGGGCACAGTATTCTGCAGTGGAATAGCATAATGCCAGAGATGATGATCGTAGTGTGGAAGCGCTCGCGCCCCATGAGGAGCTGGCCAGTCTTGCAATGATGTTATTCCTCGCGCCCACCTTTGCAATGATAATGAACAAGGGCAACAAAAGGGTAAAAATAACATCCAGGAGCAGTGGATTCGTAGTGTAGGCACCAAGCCCCAGCAATAACCCTCAAGACAAAAAAAAAAAAGACTGAGGATGTATTTTCATAAAACATTTTTGGGAACATGAAATTTGAATTTTATAAAATCTTAACATGCCACGGAATATTCTGGAATTTTTTTTAACCATCTGAAAAAAATGGTTGTAGCTTGGGTAGTGGTGAAGTGGATAAGGCATTGGATTCTCAAGTTTGAGGTCCCAAGTTCCATCCATCCCCAGCATTGCATGTGCCAGAATGATGCTCTTGTTCACTCTCCTTTCCCTTCTCTCTCTCATAAATAAATCTTGAGAGAGAGAGAGAGAGAGAGAGAGAGAGAGAGAAGAATGACTCGATGAGTAGAGAGTGGGACTTGTTTACTTGAGACTTTCTGTCCCATCATTGGTACTTCATGTTTTGAAGTGGTGCTTTTTCTTTCATGCAAAACTCACTCTTTTTGTTTCATATAAATAAATAAAATGAATCTTTAACATATTAAAATGTATAAAAGTATAGGATCCCGAAAATAAGTAGTCATATATATATATATATATATATATATATATTAGAATCTATTGATTTTTCATTGAGGATATGAATATCATGAGGATAGTCTTTTCTTTTTAAAAATGTATTTATAAAATAAAAAATTTTGGCAAGATCATAGGATAAGAGGGGTACAATTCCACATTTCCCACCAACAGAGTTCCATATCACACCCCCTCCCTTGAAAGCTTTCCTATTCTTTATCCCTCTGGAAGCATGGACCCAGGATCATTATGGGGTACGGAAGGTAGAAGGTCTGGCTTCTATAACTGCTTCTCTGTTGAACATGGGTGTTGACAGGTTGATCCATACTCCCAGCCTGTTTCTCTCTTTACCTAGTGGGGCAGGGCTCTGGAAGGGTGGGGTTCTGGATTACACTGAAAAAATGTATTGAAAAAGCATTAAGATATAAAGCAGAACAAATTGTTAGGTAATCAGGAGCCTAAAGGCAAGAGTATAACAGATGAGATTGGGGTCTCCATTTTGGAAAAAGCTAGTAGGTCTATTTTAGGTATATTCCAAGGGGCCCATGACTACTAAATTTTGCCTGAGCCCAACAGCTAACATGTAGGTCAACCAAAGGTATTGTCTGGGAAGATGGTGTAAGAGTTGGAAATAAGACTATAAAGCTGTATCTGGGAAGAGGGTAGATCCAAAATATGGGAAAAGTATATAAATATTGTTAACTGTAAACCCCATCAATTTGATCTTGAGTCTATATTCTGTACAGGAGCCTGTGTAACCCCTGCATCCCTGTAGGTCTGAGCTCCTGTGATCATAGCTAGGAACATTCTAGGGTGTACCAAGTGCTGGACCCATCTTCCTGAAGTGGTAGAGTATTTTGATCTAACCTCCCGAGAATGGTGCAATCCCTACCATTGTTGATCCACATTGAGGGCAAGGTCCTGTAGGGGCCCACAAAGGGGTCCATTATGTTGTTCTTGATGGAGATGACCAGTGACAGTGGAGAGAGGGATTTGTTAGAGGTTTAGGCCCATCATGTCTGTGTGGGAATCCCAGGATTCCCTGACTAGGACCTCAGGAGATGAGGTAGGTGGCTTGGTAGTAGTAATCAAGAGAACCATCATTAAAGTTTGCTGGTGTCTTGTCTTTATCCAGTTTTTGTAGTCCTTACTTTGTCATATATATATATTTTAACCAGAGCACTGTTCAGCTCTGGTTATAGTGGTGCAGGGGATTGACTGGGACTTCAGAGCCTCAGGCTTGACCATTATGCTATCTACCCTCCACCCTGCAGTCTTTACTTTGTCTGATGAGGTTAGCCTTGGAGAGATTGAGGGAAGTGAAATAGGAAGTAGGTGAGGATAGTATCTAGGTTTAAGTTGAAACTATTTGATTAAGTACTTTGTGTTGTCTTTTCCAGGTCTTTCTACTTGCTTGCTGTACATACTGGGTCTCTGCAAACTATTGTGCACTTTTGCTTTAAAGTATATATTTTCCCCTAACTTATGGATGCATGTGCACATGTGCTTTAGCTCTTGGGCCCTGGTTTCATATCTAGGTGCAGTGGCTTTGTTAGGAAGTGCACCATCCAAAATAGAATTAAGGAGTCCTGTGAACTAGGAATGGTCTCACCATAGTCCTGGAGCTGAAGGGTTAACATGGCAGGTCTGTCGCCTGTGGACACAGTCTGAAGTGAAACATGTCAAGGTGATACTGGTTGCATTGATTAGGTTGAGATCAGCAGATGCAGTATCAATTGGTATGGGTTGAGAGAAGCCTGCTGAAAAATGAGCCCCAATACTGAGAGGTACCTGGACTGGAAGAAATATGGGTTTTATAGAGAATGTGGAGTGTGCCTACTGTCTTAGGGTTTAAGAAGGCAATAGTTATTATTATAAGCAAGTTATTTGGAAATTTGAAAATCCCACTGTTAGGACTTTCTGTATCACACAAGACCTCACCATGATTTATGCCATTTAATGCTATTTACATATAGCTGTAACTAATATAGTGATGCAGCCAGTTGCTTCTGGTCTCTCTGGCCTAAGATTATAGGTGATTTAAGAAGATGATCTTTTCAGTGAACAGTATTGGGGGAAAGTATGTCCACATGTAAAAGGATGAAGTTGAACCCTTATCATATACAAAAATTAAGTAAAATTAGATTTAAAAATTAAATATGTAGGTGCTAGGAGAGTGGTGGCATTCAGGGAGAAAGAGAGAGAGAGAGACAGAGAGAGAGAGAGACAGCGACAGAGAGACAGCGACAGAGAGACAGAGAGAGACACAGAGAGAGAAAGCTTTATAGGCCTTTTCCTGTACCTTGTCCTATTCATCTCTTTTATCTGGCTGCTCCTCATTATATCCCTTTATAATAAACTAGTGATTTAAGTAAAATGCTTTTCTGAGTTCTGTAAGCTGCATTGAACCTGGGGAAGGGATTATAGAAAACTCTGATTTAGGGGGCCAGGTGGTGGTGCACCTGGTTAAGCACACACATTATAGGATGCAAGTACTTGAATTCAAGTCTCTGGTCCCCCACCTGCAGAGAGAAAGCTTCACAAGTGGTGAAGCAGGGCTACAGGTTTCTCTCTGTCTCTTTCCTACTTTATCTTCCTCTTAAATTCTATCTGTCTCTACCCAATAATAAATAAATATATATATATAAAAAAAGAAAACTCTGATTTATAACTGTTAGGTCAGAAGTATGGGTAACAGCCTGGCTTGTGGCATGCATCTAAAGTGAAGGGGGGAGGCATGCTGGCAGTTGTGATGGAGTAATCTTGTACGGCTGAATCCCAAACAGTATGAGATCTGCATGGAGGCCAGACAGATGTCAAAAAGTAGTTGAATTGTAGACTTTCCAGCTGGTATCTATGATTGCTTGGATATGTTTGAAAATTTACCCCCCAACACACATACAGTGGAATTCACAATGATATCTATCTTTTTTAGATAAAGTAGTTTCAGTTTTCTTTCTTTCTTCCTTTCTTTCTTTCTTTCTTTCTTCATCTTCTCCTTCTCCTTCTTCTTCTTCTTCTTCTTCTTCTTCATATTTTAATTAATAATGAAAAATAAATACAGAGAAAGACTAGAGCACTGTTCAGCTCTGGTTTACAGTGGTGCTGGGGATTGAACCTGGGACCTCAGAGTCTCAGGCATGAAAGTCTTTTTTTGCAGAACCATTGTACTGTCTCCCTAGCTCAAGTCTTAGTTTTCTACGATGACGGTAATTCTGGAGATGAATGGAAGCAATGTCTGTATAATAACAGGAATGAGTTAATGCCACCTAGTACAGTTAAAATGGCTAAGAAGATACATTATATGCTGTATGCATTTTACTACAATTAAAGTAAATCCACAATGAGATACCACTTCATACCCATTAGGATGATCTTTCTAAAAATCAACAGTCTATAGCTATACTACCCTAAACATGCCTGATCTTGTCTACAAACTAATATGATAAGTGAGAAAATCTGGTGAGGATGTGGAGAAATTAGAAACATGTGTACTGCTAGTGGGAATGTAAAATGGTGCAAAGTATAGAGAATCATTTAGTGGTTCTTCAAAAGCTTAGATGTCTGGGAGCACAACAATTGTGCAGAGGACTGGTATGTAAGAGGTCCCCAGTTCAATCCCTGGCATCACCAGTCAGAGTTGAGGAGTATTCTGAGTTTTTTTTTAAGTTAAATATAAAATTGCCATATAATCTGGAATTTTTGTCCCTAGGTAATACTGAAAAATAGGAACTCAAATAACTGATATTCAAATATTCATATTAGCATTATTCCCAGTAGTCAGATTGGGAATTCCTGATAACCAAAAGATAGTTAAAACTTAATTTTTATTATATTTTTTAATTTATTGGATAGAGACAGCCAGAAATTGAGAGGAAAGGGGGAGATAGAGAGAGAGATAGAGAGACACCTGCAGACCTGCTTCACCCACTTGTAAAGCTTTCCCCCTGCAGGTAGGGACTGGGGGCTTGAACCTGGGTCCTTGCACATTGTAATAAGTGCACTCAACCAGGTGTACCACTGACTTCTCCCAGATAGTAAAAACTTAAATGTTCTTCAGCAGAAATACAGGTAGACAGAATGTGTTACATACACACAATGGCATATTTACTATTAAAAGGAATGCCATTCTGACACGTTATTAAGTATGAACGAACCTTGAAAATATTACTTATAGTTGAAAGAAAGGTCAGATAAAAAAAAGGACAAATGCTGTGTAATTCCACTGAAATAGGGTATCTAAAACAGTCAAATTCACAGAGACAAAGTCTCAGAAGTTGTCAGGGTCTGGGAGGAAGGTGATTATGAGAAGTCATCACTTAATAGGATTTCTGTTTGAGATGATGAATAGTCTTGGAATTGGATGGTTGCACAACTTTATGAATGTGCTTCATGCCACAGAAATGCATACTTAATTTAATCCATTTTATGTAATATATATTTTGCCATAGTAGAAATAAAGGAAAACATTTATAGTTTTTAGATCATAAAGAAAAAAAAAAGCAGTGGGCTTAATTTGGCCTAAGGGCTTTAGGAAGCCTGCCAAAAATTGCTCTTTAGTATAAGGAGACAAGTTAGCCAGGGGCTAGATGAGTGAGCCAGTTTACAGTCATTGCCATGATGTTTCTAGAGTAAAATGCTTCCTACTCACCCGCATAGGTTTATTTGTTCTTCCGGAAATCGAAGTTCCCTACATGACCTTCAAGAACTTCTTCAACTTATCACCACCCTCAGAATTTCTCTACAGTCATATAGATGTTTCTTTTCACCTCAGGCAGAGCATTCTCTAGTAAAATTGGCTCCTCTCCCTCTCCCTCTCCCATTCCCTCTCCCTCTCTCTCTCTCCCATCTCCTTCCATCTTTCTCTTGTATTCTTGCTCCATTAATCACCTTTTCCTTTCCACTACTTTCTTCTAGTAACAAGTTTGCCCATGTTTCCTCCAAGAAGAATTTTTTTTATCATGTCCCTCAGGCTACTTTTTTATTTCTTTCAATGTCTAAATTATCCTAATTTCTGACTGTACTTGAGACCTCGTGCTTGAGTCAATGCTTTATCCACTAAGCCACCTCCTGGACCACGCTATATTTTTAGATAGAGGATGAGAGACAGAGAGGGGAAGAGATAGAGAGAGACAGAGACAGAGACAGAAGAAGAGAGACACCATGCTACAGCTCCACTGCTCATAAAGTTTATCCTTTGCGTGGTGTTTCCAAGTGGTAGTCATGGGCTCCAACCCAGCAGTTCCTCCCTGGGAATAAAGTTTATGCTCTACAAGGTGACCCAGCACCTGCCATTCTTCCTTCCTTCCTTCCTTCCTTCCTTCCTTCCTTCCTTCCTTCCTTCCTTCCTTTTTTTTTAAAAGATTTTATTTATTTGTTCATGATACAGGTAGGAGGAGAGAGAGAAAGAACCAGACATCACTCTGGTACATGTGCTGCTGGGGATAAAACTCAGGACCTCATGCTTGAGAGTCCAATGCTTTATCCACTGTGCTACCTCCCGGACCATGCGCCTGCCTTTCTTTCTCAGCATTTTTCTGTCTCTTTCTCTATATTTGAAATAATTAAAAGGAAAAAAAATAATGTCTGCTAGGAGCACTGGAATTGACAGTACTGAAGCCCTGTGGGTAAATAAGTAAGAAAGAAATATACGGATACATTCAAATGAACTAGGTTTAGAAATGCCTCATTGTAACATGTTTTTAAAACAGAATTAAAAGTGGCCAAAAAAATAAAATAAAATAAAAATTATCCTAATTTCTAAAAATTAGGAGAGTAGTTTCCACTAGTCACTAAAATAAAGATAAGTAACCATTCTTTAATTTACAGCATTCTGACTTCCTGTGGATTGAAATGTCCTTTAGGGCAGGGGAAATAGCATTCTGGTTATGCAAACAGACTCTCATGCCTGAGGCTCCCAGGTATCAGGTTCAATTCCTACACCCCCTACACCTCCCCCACCACACCACCATAAACCAGAGCTGAACAGTGCTGTAGTGTAATAATAATAATAATAAAAGATTAAAATGTCCTTTAAATGTATTTCCTGACTATGATGGATTCCAATAGGCCTATCTCGACACTCCCCCTCTTGACCTTTCTGCTGCATTTAGTGTGTTAAGTACTCCTTGGCCTCCTTTCCAGGAGCCTTTTCAAACTCACCCACATTTGCTATGTTCTTAACCACCTAGATCCTGCAGTCCGTGCTGCGATGTTTTCACCACCTTCTCTGCCTCTTGAGACTTCTTCACTTTCTTCTTTCCAAGTTTTCCCCTGATACTCCTCTGTTCTTGCTCAATGTTCCGTCCCCTAGGTAATCTAGTGATTCTTGGCAGCTAGAGCTTACTCTACCACAAGCTTGTGTTTGACATGAATGAGCTCATATGACTGTCAAAATCATTCCATGAAGTAGAATGCTATCAACACCCTATTTTACAAATAAAAAAAAAAGGAGGTGCAAAAAAGATATTTCAAAATTCTGCAGACAGCAGTTGCTGGTATAGGATTCAAAGTAGGAAGCATATATATGAAAGTTATTTATTTATTTAAAAAAGGAGACATTAACAAAACCGTAGGATAAGAGGGGTACAACTCCACATAAATCCCACCACCATATCTCCATATCCCATCCCCTCCCCTGATAGCTTTCCTATTCTTTATCCCTCTGGGAGTATGGACCCAAAGTTATCATGGGGTGCAGAAGGTAGAAGGTCTGGCTTCTGTAATTGCTTCCCCACTGAACATGGGCATTGACTGGTTGATCCATACTCCCAGCCTGCTTCTCTCTTTCCCTAGTAGGTTGGGCTCTGGGGAAGCAGAGCTCCAGGACACATTGGTGGGGTTGTCTGTCCAGGGAAGTCTGGTTGGCATCATGCTAGCATCTGGAACCTGGTGGCTGAAAAGAGAGTTAACATACAAAGCCAAACAAATTGTTGACCAATCATGGACCTAAAGGCTGGAATAGTGCAGATGAAGTGTTGGGGGGGGGTACTCACCTGCAGACTGTTGTGTACTTTTGCTTTCAGATATATATTTTGCCCTAGTTCATGGATACGTGTGAACCTATGCTCTATCTCACAGGACCTGGTCTATATCTAGGTTTTGGGACTTTGTTAGGAAGTGAACCACCTGGGATGGAATTAGGGAAGACTATGAAAGGAAAGTTCTCACCCGAGTAATGAAGCTGAAGGGTTGTCATTCCACACCTGAAGTCTCTGGACACAGTCTGAAGTGAAGCATGCTGAGGTGGTACTCGTTGTGTTGATTAGGTTGGGATCGGCAGATGCAATATTATTTGGTATAAATTGAGAGAAGTATGGAAGAAAGTGCGCCCCACCCTAAGGTTCCAGGACTGGAGGAAATATAAGCTCTATAGAGGAAATGTGAGGTACCTGCTGTCTTAGGGTTCAAGAAGACAATGGATAGTTATTGTTATAATCACATTATTTGGTAATTGGGTTAACTTTGAAAAATCCCTTTGTTAGGATTTGATGTATAATACCCAACATCACCATAATTTATGTCCTTTGGCATTATTTGTATATAGTTGTGCCACCAGTTGCTTCTGTTCTACCTGGTCTAGGCTTTTGAGAGAGTCAACATATTAAACACTTAGCCTATGTATTAAAAAGACTCAGTCTGTGCTTTAAAAAGTTTGAGACATACAGTCAATTTTTCCCCTCTCATATTAATTAAATAGTGATTTACATCACTACACTTTAATAGGACATAAACACCATTCCCACCACCAAAAGACTGTGTCCCATCCCACCCACCTACCCCACCCTCCGTGGGAAGCAGAATGTCCACCCTCCCCTGCACCACAGGATTTTTACTTTGGTGCCCTACCCCAGATTTAGTCAAATCCTGCTTTTAGTTTCCCTTTCTGTTCTTCTTTCTCAACTTCTGTTGATGAGTGGGATCATCTCATACTCATCTTTATCTTTCTGACTTAGCTCACTTAACATAATTTCTTCTAGCTCCGTCCAAGATGGGTCAGAGAAGGTGGGTTCATTGTTCTTAATGGCTGCATAGGATTCCATTGTGTATATATACCACAGCTTTCTCAGCCACTCTTCTGTTGTTGGTTATCTGGGTTCCTACCAGGTTTTAGCTATTATGAACTGTGCTGCTATGAACATAGGTGTACACATATCTTTTTGATTGATCATTATGGAATCCTTGGGATATATCCCCAGGAGAGGAATTACTGGGTCATATGGAAGGTCCATGTCTAGCCTTGTGAGAGTTCTCCAGACTGCTGTCCACAGAGGCTGGACCAATTTGCATTCCCACCAGCAGTGCAGAAGGGTTCCTCTGTCCCCACAGCCTCTCCAGCATTTGTTGCTGCTGTCCTTTTTTGGTGTATGCCATTCTCACAGGAGTGAGGTGGTATCTCAATGTTGTCTTTATTTGCATTTCTCTGATAATTAGTGACCTGGAGAAATTTTTCATGTGTTTGGTAGCCTTTTGGATCTCTTCTGTAGTGAATGTTCTGTTCATATCCTCTGCCCATTTTTGGTTGGGGTCATTTGCTTTTTTGTTGCTATGTTTGCTGAGCTCTTTGTATATCTTAGTGATTAGTCTCTTGTCTGATATATGGTATGTGAAGATCTTCTCCCATTCTGTGAGGGGTTTCCTTGTTTGTGTGATAGTTTCTTTGTCTGTGCAGAAGCTTTTCAATTTGATGTAGTTCCATTGATTTGTTTCTGCTTTAGTCTTCCTTGCAATTGGGTTTGTATCATCAAAGATGTCCTCGAGTTTTAGGTGGGAAAGTGTTCCACCAATGTTTTCCTCTAAGTATTTGATAGTTTCTGGTCTAACATCCATGTCCTTGATCCATCTGGAGTTGATTTTTGTTTCTGGTGAGATAAGTTGGTTCAGTTTCATTCTTCCGCATGTTTCAACACAGTTTTCCCAGCACCATTTATTGAAGAGAGCCTCCTTCCCCCATTTAATACTTTGTGCCCCCTTATCAAAGATTAGATGTGCATAGGTGTGGGGGTTTAGTTCTAGGCTTTCAATTCTGTTCCACTGGTTTATGTGCCTATTTTTGTTCCAGTACCAGGCTATTTTGATGATCATGGCCTTATAATATAGTTTGAGAAAAAAAATATATAGTTTGAGATCTGGGAATGTGATGCCTCCATTTCTGGCCTTATAATATAGTTTGAGATCTGGGAATGTGATGCCTCCGTTTCTGTTTCTTTTCCTCAAGATTGTTTTATTTGTTTTATTCTATTTATTTGGGTCTCCTTTTTTTTTTTAGTGAGTCTGGCTAGGGGTTTGTCAATCTTTTTTAATTTTTCAAAGAACCAACATTTGGGGAAGCCTATATTTTAATATTGCCTTTTTTGTTGAATGCCAAATGTATTGATCTGACTTTTTCATTTTATATTTTTGGATAAAGATAGACAGAAATTGGGAGCCAGGTGGTGGTGCAACTGGTTGAGTGCACATGTTACAATGTGCAACTTGGGTTTGACCCCCCCCCCCCCGTCCCCACCTGCAGGGGGAAAGCTTTGCCAATGGTGAAGCAGTGCTGAAAGTGTCTCTCTTTCTCTCTCCCTGACTGTTTCCCCTAGCCTCTTCATTTCTGGCTGTCTCTAGCCAATAAATAAAGATAATAAAAAAATTAAAGAAAAAATAAGCAGGGAGAAATTGAGAGGAAAGGGGGAGAGAAAGAGTAAGAGAGAGACACCCGTAGCACTGCTTCACCTCTCATGAAACTTCCCCCCTGCAGGTGGGAACCTAGGGCTTGAACCAGGACCCTTTTGTATGGTAATAGGTGCACTCTATCCAATGCACCACCACCCACACCCTGTATGGCTCTGATCTTGACATCTTTCCTGAAGAGATCTTCCTCTAATATTTGTTAGGGGTCCACACAGGCAACCATGGTGGAGGTCTAATTCCAAATGTTTGAAGCTTCAAGCTATAAATGAAACCATCAACTGTTCAATAAATTTTGTCATCCCACCTCTGGGTCAAATGTAGACTTCTTGGACTCTGTGGTGATTATGCTGGAACTAGGTAGCACTAGAGGATCAGGCACTTTGCTGCTGATCTCCCCTTTCTTTTTCTCCTGACACTATAAGGAGCCTTGTGCACATACAGTCTGCATATCTTAGACTCTGCCCACACCCTCCCTCTCAAATACTCAGAATCTGGGGCTTTGTCCACTAGAAGCACAAAATTTTACACATGAAATAGAATGCTTCATATGAGATGTCTGTCTATATGTGCACCTTGAACAACACCATTTATATTAATATTTAAGAACTTTAGGGGCCTAGTGGTGGCATAACTGGTTGAGTGCACAAGTTGCATTGTACAAGGACCTGGTTCAAGCCCCAAGTCCCCACCTGCAGGAGGGAAGCTTCATGAGCAGTGAAGCAAGTGCTGCAGGTGAAAGAGAGAAATAGAGGGAGAAGAAAAAGAGAAAATGGAAATTCATTATGACAAATAAGTTGACTTTTTAAATGTTTTAATAAGACAAATGAACTCTTTTGCTGACTCCTCAGTCCTGGTTTAGTTGATGATAACATAAAATATGTAGAGAACAATTTATGTCTAAACTATTTCCATACTCCGTTTATTAACACTCACAAGTCAAGAAACTAGTCTCAGAATTATTTTGACAGAATTGAACAAGATACATTAGAGTAATTTCAGCAAGTTTAAATTATTCATTTTACATTGTTATAGAAAATGGAGCAAAATCCATCTTCAATCCTTCATTGGCAGCTAAATCCAGCAGTATATCCTCTGAAATCTTAATAAAATTTAAATAACCTTCCTAAAAAAGGGACCTCAGATCCACAAATTTCCTAGATTCAGTTCAGCTGACATTCTCAGTGCAGGAAGCAGTATGTTGATTTACAATCTGGCACAAGTTATTTAAACTGGGGAACTAATCCAGCATGCTTTTCAGTCATTGCAGCTGTGCCTTCAGAATATAATCCTATACAAAAAATCCTAACTCCAGACACACTCGTGGACAATGTAATCTTTTATAGTTTCATACAGTTCACAGTTGTGTTTATTGGCTATGACCCTGAGAAAAATAAAAGAACTATTTCTTCTTATCATAGTAATGTTTAAATCATACATGTAATAAAAGGATGGTCATATTAATAGTGTGTGTGCATTCATCTACTTTCATTGGAAAATAAAGTCATTAGTTTTAGTTTCTTCTATGATACTCATTTTTAGTCCCCAACTACACTGAATTGTAATTTCCCAGGGAAATGGCAGTTGAGTTACCTCCTTTTTCACAGTATCACCCAACATTTCTATGTCAACATCTTTGATACATTTCTGCATTGATTTTTGATAGCTGTACATATATGCTTGGCCTTCACAACCCCAAATTCTTATTGAACAAGAAATCTGCAAGACTTCTTCTCTGTAAAATAGTTAATATCTGCTTCCGTCAAGCTTTTCATTCACACTGTATCTTTCAAATATTTTTTTTTTACTTACTTCTTACACTTGGTATGCAAAAGTCAGTTATATTTTGATGGCTTCATTACTTCAGTAGTTGGTACATTTCAGCAGATAATACACTATAGTTTCAGCTCTTTATCTTCAACTGTGGCTACAAATAGAACTCAATACATAAGGGATCATACTTCTGAGTAAAATTAGCACCAACTCTTGTTGGTTGTCCTTCCTTCAGGCTTACTGTTGACTTACTATTACTGCAATGTTTTGAAATCTGTCTCTTTTCTTGAAAAAAGAAGTCTTATAAAAATTGTTTACAGGATTTATCTATAAAGTTGAGTTAGAAGTAACTGACATAGAGTTTACTTCCTTACCTTAACTGTTGAGTTAAACTATATATGTACCAGTGTATATCTGTGTATATTTAAAATTAATGTGCTACTTAAATTATATTAAATAATATGTATATTTATCAGGATTGAGTCTAAGAAACTCATAAGTCATATATAATATTTTCAAAACATTTGTATTATATACTTATTGGAGTAAAAATAATTATATAGCTACTTTTATTAGTTCCTAAGAATAGTGACTAGTAGTAGTCACAAATCAGAAGGTGGAGTCAAGTAAGGGAATACACTAAACACAGAAAATGATCACTTTCTAGTGGCGGGTAGGTGACTCAGCAGTAGAGGACAGACCTTGCTTGTATGAGGTCCCAGGCCTAACCCCTGCACAGTATATGCTACAGTGGTGCTCTGTCTGACCTCTTTCTCGTGAAATAAATATATGAATTTTTTTTTAAATAGGAACTTTCTAAAAAAAATGAGTCAGTAAAAACAAATCACAGAATGTTCTGTACTCTAAATTGTGACTCAGATTTTCTAATAACAACTCACAGAACGTTTCTTCGTGGATGGAATTGAGCTTAGGTAACAGAGTTATAAATATATGTCTAAGTACTTAGCAGTAGTGAGAATACCGAAGTTGATTAAAAACTAAGAATGATAAAGAATATTTTTAAAAGAAATAAATGCTTGCATTTATTTATATCTCACTCACTCTTAGCTTATGGCTCATTAACCATATGCATATTATTTTTATTTATTTGTTGTTGCTGGAAGCTCACTGCTCCAGACCAACATTTTCAGACAGAGAGAGATAGAGGTAGAGAGATGGAGAGAAAGAGAAAGATACCACAGTACTGAAGTTTCCCATAGTGTGGTGGTGGTGGTGGGGCTTGAACCTGGGTCTCTCATGGCAAAGCAGGCAATCCCCTATCAGGCGCGTTGTCTTGCCAACTGCCAAAATCGTGTTTTAAAGTGATCCTGCTGCCAGAGATGGTATACTATCTATACCACATGGCACTATCACTCAGTTTCAAATATATTCTACCTGGCTTTTACCCTGATTTATGAGATAATACACTAATGTTCAATTTATACAGACAATGTATAAGGATTGGTCTCAATTTCTATACTTATCCCATATGGTCCAGTAACAGTTTAAGGACTGTCTGGTCCTTGGCCCACTTCATAAATAGCTTCTTCTTTTTTTTTTTGAAACACCTTAGACTTTGGATGGGGTATGTGTCCATTTTTCCTAAACTATTTCCTTAATGATTAGCTACCTGCCAGATTTGTTTATATAGATGTCGATAACATTAAACTTCTATTAACATTCTGGTATCATAAACTGCCTAGTATAGGAAACTTTGCGTGTGCCAGCAAGATAAGAGTAAGGAAGAAGTTTCTTATCTTAGCTTAACTTTTAGTGAGGGAACCATATTTTATAGATAGGAAATCAAAACCACATCTTGGGGCCAGTTGGTAGTGCACCTGGTTAAGCACACGTTATAGTGTTCAAGGACCTGGGTTCAAGCTCCTGACCCTTACCTTCAGGGGGAAAGCTTCACAAGTGGTGAAGCAGTGGTGCAGGTGTTTCTCTTTTTCCCTTTCTATATCCCTCATTCCTCTTAATTTCCACATCTCTAATAAGGAAATAAAAATAAACAAATTTAGTTAATCCAAACCCATTCAGAGTCTTCCAAGCCTGTCTGTAGTTCCATTTGCCTGGACTCTTTCAGTGGGTTTTGTGCTGTCAGTTCTCTGAGCCTAACCCTCTGCCCTAACTTTACACTGCTAGCTTGTTTGTTTTGTTTGGCTTGGCTTTGGTTTTTGCTTACGCATGCATCATCCAAACTTATCTTCCTTCTTTTTATTAGTATTATTTAAAAAAAATTATTTATTTATAAAATGGGAACACTGACAAGACTATAGGATAAGAGGGGTTATAATTCCCACCATCAGAGCTCCGTATAGCTTTTCTATTCTTTAACCCTGTGGGAGTATAGACCTAGGGTTATTATGGGGTGCCGAAGGTGGAAGGCAATTCTTCTGTAATTCTTCTGTAATTGCTTCCCCGCTGAACATGGGCGATGACAGGTCGATCCATACTCCCAGCCTGTCTCTCTCTTTCCCTAGTAGGGTGGGTCTCTGGGGAATCGGAGCTCTAGGACACATTGGTGGGATCCTCTGTTCAGGGAAGTATAGGTGGCATCATGCTAGCATCTGGAACCTGGTGGCTGAAAAAGAGTTACCATATAAAGCCATAAAAATTGTTGATTAATCATGAACCTAAAAGCTAAAATATTGCAGATGAAGATTTGGGGGTCTCTATTTTGGAAATAGCTAGTAGATCTATTTTAGGTATATTCCAAAGGGCCCATGACTTTATTAGGTTTTGCCTGAGCCTGACATCTGATATGCAGGTGGACTCAGATTATTGTCTGGGGAGATGGTGTCATGACTGGAAAAAGGCCTAAAAATCTAGATCGGGGAAGAGAGTAGCTACCAAATATGGAAAAGGTATATAAATATTGTTGACTATAAACCCCATCAATTTGATCTGGGGTCCATATTCAGCATAGAAGCCTATGTAACCTCAACATCTGTGTAGGTCTGAACTTGAAATCTGTGGTCATCAGTAGGAACATTCTGAGTTGCGCCAATTTCAGGACCCAGCTTCTTCAGATGGTAGATAGAGTATGTTATCCAACCCCCCATTCAGAGGGAGGATGGAACATTCTCTACCATTGTTGATCCACATTGAGGGCAAGGTCCTATGGGACCCCCAAAAGGGTCCATTATGTTGTTCCTGATGGAGATGGCCAGCAATAATGGAGAGAGGGATCTATTTGAGGTCTAGGCTCATCATGTTGTGGGATTCTCAGGACTCCCCGACTAGGGCCCAGCTGATGGGGTGGCCTGATAATGACTAAAGAGTCATCGTTAAAGTATGCCAGTCTCTTGTCTTTATTCAGCATTTGTAGTCCTTACTTTGATAAGGTTAGCTTTGGAGTGACTGAGGGAAGTGTAATAGGAAGTAGGTGAGGACTTATCTTCCTTCTTAATAACCCCCTACTTCATAAGGTAGAGCATTATATAATGATGAGCTCTTATTAAGTAGACACTGCAAGCTGGTAACATCTATTTGAGAACTAGACTGCAGCAACAAAACAGAGCAGTTCACATTGGCAAGCATTGATTTCAGAATTGTGGATAGTCCCGACTTAGGAAAAGTTGTGGAAGTGTAGTGGATTGAAGTTAAATGATACTTTGTTACCTTTTTCTGTATTGGTGAGACAACATTATACCTGCTTTGTTTTCAGTCACATCAATCAGTATTTTAGCTATAATTTATTATTTGGTTTCATTACTGCTAATAGAAAGATGAGCTCCTAAGCTAGTCCTCCAATATGAAGTGGTAAAGACAAGTTGACTGTTCACCATGCTCTTTCTAGTTCACAAAATGGCCTTCGAAGTTCTCTTGCTGATAGGCAAGGCCAGTAGCATGCATGCACATCCAGAAGTTATCTCCCTAATGGAACCCATAAAGCCTCTCCCAGAATTCTCTGTGTTTTCTTCCTGCCCCGTCTGTGACTAGAGCACAAAGAATTCGACAGAGGACTCTGGATGTGAGAAACTTGGGTGCTAGAATGACAATATGGAAGTGAGCCCAGCCCCTCCCCAATCAACATGGCACTATTCTGTGACATGTCTGTGAATTAAACTTATATCAAAGCTAAGAGCAGTGAGGAAAAAGCAGATGAACAAAATGAATGGAGACATTAAATCTATAAAATGTGCTTTTAAAATTGTTTTTAAAATTTTATTTATTAATGAGAGAGATCCAAAGCTTTACTCTGGCACATATGAACTTCATGCTTGAGTGTCCAATACTTTACCCTGTGTGCCACAGTCAAGGCCACAAAATATGCACTTTTTAGTAAAATTGGTCTGTGTTAAGAAAAGGATAGTAATAATAACAAAAGTGTTCTGTACTTTAAAGAGGGAGATATTTATAAGCAGCACTGGGGTCTTTTGCATACACAATTTCACTGCTTCTAAGATGATTTTCTTAACCTTTTTTTGTTGTGACAGAGAGAAATAAAGAGTCAGAGACAGCACAGCACTGGATTTCCCCTTTGGCACTGTGGTACTCACATATGGTTCTAGGGTTCAACCCAGGGCCACCTACTTGTCGAGGCATGTAATCTGCAAGGTGAGCTATCTTCCTAGCCTTGTGAACTATAGTTCCTATCAACAACTCATAGAGCTTTCCTGTTTGGATTTAATTGGGCTCAGGTAACAGAGCTGTAAATTTATGTAGCTCAATACTTAACAAGGTTTACAGAACTAAGTTTCTAGTAACTGTTGATATATCCAGAATTAAACATTGTTTTCTCTCTACCCTTTAGTTCTATGTTTATAGTTCTGCTTGGTGAGACTCTTCAAGTGGTCTTGAATAGCACCACTTAACTAAACTTTCAGTTATCTTCTTTATCTGTGGTCATGCTATTCCCCTAAAGCCATTTAGGCTCAGCTTACTGCAGGAAAAGAGCATTTAATTTTTACAGTTTTACTGACATGACTACCTTTCATTACATTTAGATATCTAAAACTTGTTTTTTTATTATGAGTATGATTTTATTCACTAACAATTAGATCAGTTATCAAGATGAGCATAAGTAAGTAAAATGAAATTCATATTTTAGGAGAGCTAAAGAAATAAAGATTGTGGGAGTCAGGCGGTAGCGCAGCAGGTTATTAAGTGCACGTGGCGCAAAAAGCGAGGACTGGCATGAGGATCCAGGTTGGAGCCTCCGGCTCCCACCTGCAGGGGAGTCGATTCACAGGTGGTGAAGCAGGTCTGCAGGTGTCTATCTTTCTCTCCCCCTTTCTGTTTTCCCCTCCTCTCTCCATTTCTCTCTGTCCTATCCAACAATGACGACATCAACAACAATAACTACATCAACAATAAAAACAAGGGCAACAAAAAGGAAATAAATATTTAAAAATCTTTTTTAAAAAATAAGAAGATTTTAAGTTTAGTAAAATTATCGATTTCCAGTAATAGAGGAAAGTATCACACATGTTGTAGTTTAAACTCAGCAACTAGATCCATGATACTTTTTCTGAGAATTATAGAGCCCTGGTAATAGCACTGTAACTAGGGCTCAGGTTCCAAGTGACCCATTAGGAATTACTAAAGAATTTAATCTTGAGATCTGGACAGAAACTTTCTTGATACAATAAGAAACCTCAGAACCTTTGGGCACAACATGTGACTTTGGGCTGGTAATGAATTCCTCATTGGAAAGACCTATACTTAAATATAGAAGTTAGGAAGTAAATAAACTTAAATTTATTTATGCTTTTAAATATTACATTAGAATGATATGTGTGTTTGATAATTTAAGTACTTGAGATACTTAGGAACTCGGTATAGTAAGGTATCTGGAAAGTTGTGATTCTAATTTACAAAAAGTGATTTGAGTTAAATGATTTAGACCCCAGAGGAATAAGATAATTTTACTTGGGTTATAAATAATAATGGGATAACTAAGACTAACTTTAATCATTTTTGTAAATTCGATTTAGTAGTTTTACAAGAGCTATATGCATACATGATAAAATTTTTTGATAACCAAAATTAAAAAAAAACAAAACTAATAGGTATCACTAAGAAATGGAGAGTGGTCTGTGGGATGTAGATAAAGCATTGGACTGTCAAGCTTGAAAACCTGTTATATCCCTGACATTGCATATATCAGAGTGATGCTCTGGTTCTTTTTCTCTCTCTTCTTTCTTTCTCGTTAATAAGTAAATAAGCTATTTAAAAAATAATAATTTATGATAGAGGGAGGAGGGTAGATAGCATAATGGTTATGCAGAGAGACTTTCATGCTTGTAAGTTGTAACTTTCATGCTCCAAAGTTGTAAGTTCAGTGCCCCATACCACCATCAGCCAGAGATGAACAGTGCTCTGGTAAAAATAAATAAATAGATAAATAAATAAATATTAAAAATAAATCTTTAAAGAGAAGAATTTGTAATAGATGCAGCCCACGAGGTGATATAATAACTACAGTCCTGGACTTGAGGGCATGAGGTCCTCAGTTCATTTCCTGATAGTAAATATGCCAGAGTAATGCTTTGATCCTCTCTTTACTTCTTTCCCATATTAATAAATAAGCCCGTCTTTAAAAACACAAACAAACTCACAGCTAAAGAAACAACTACCCAAACAAAGAGACCCCTCACAGAATGGGAGAAGATCTTTACATGCCATACATTAGACAAGAGGCTAATAACCAGAATATATAAAGAACTTGCAAATCTCAACAACAAGACAACAAATAACCCCATTCAAAAATGGGGGGAAGACATGGACAGAATATTCATCACAGACGAGATCCAAACGGCCGAGAAACACATGAAAAAATGCTCCAAGTCTCTGATTATCAGAGAAATGCAAATAAAGACAACAATGAGATACCACTTCACTCCTGTGAGAATGTCATACATCAGAAAACAGCAGCAAAAGCTGGAGAGGTTGTGGGGTCAAAGGAACCCTCCTGCACTGCTGGTAGAAATATAAATTGGTCCAACCTCTGTGGAGAACAGTCTGGAGAACTCTCAGAAGGCTAGAAATGGACCTACCCTATGACCCTGCAATTCCTCTCCTGATATATACTAAGGAACCCAACACACCCATCCAAAAAGATCTGTGTACACATATGCTCTTAGCAGCACAATTTGTGATAGCCAAAACCTGGAAGCAACAGATGAGTGGCTGAGCAAGTTGTGGTATATATGCACAATGGAATACTACTCAGCTATAAAAAATGGTGACTTCACCGTTTTCAGCCAATCTTGGATGGACCTTGAAAAATTCATGTTAAGTGAAATAAGTCAGAAACAGAAGGATGAATATGGGATGATCTGACCCTCAGGCAGAAGTTGAAAAACAAGATCAGAAAAGAAAACACATGTAAAACCTGAACTGGAATTGGCATATTGCACTAAAGTAAAAGACTCTGGGGTGGGTGGGTGGGGAGATTCAAGAAGGATGACAGAGGACCTAGTGGGGGTTGAATTGTTATATGGAAAACTAGGAAATGTTATGAATGTGTAAACTATTGTATTTACTGTTGACTATAAAGCATTAACTCCCCAATAAATAAATAAATAAATAAATAACAAAAACAACGACAGAAAAAAAATCAACCAAGAAAAATAGGCAAGGTTCAGAAACAGACTTTTCACCAAAGAGGATATTCAATTAGCCAAAAGATATTTGAAGAAATATTTGAGACCACTGATTGTCAGAGCAATAGAGCAATGCAGATCAAGATAACAAGGAGATAAGAGATACCGCCTCACATCCATGTGAAGGTCATACATTAAAAAAAAAAAAAAGGAAATAAGTTCTGGAGAGAATGTGGAAAAAAATAGAATTCTTCTACACTGCTTACAGGTAGGGATATAAATTGATCCAGCCCCCCCCCCATGGTAAACAGTCTGGAGATTTCTCAAAATGTTAAAAATAGATCTACTATATGATCAAGTAATTCCTCTTCTAGATATATATATATATATATATATATATATCCAAATAACACAAAAACCCACATCCAGGAGACCTATGTGTACCTATGTTCATTGCAACAGTATTTATAATAGCTAAGATTTGGAAACAACCCAAATGTCCAACAATGAATGAGTGGCCTGCACAGTTGTGGTATATGTACACAGTGGACTACTACTCAGTTGTAAGAAATGATGGGGTCTTCTCTTGCTACAACATGGATGAAACTGGAGGGAATCATGTTAAGTGAAACAAGCCAGAAGAAGAATGATGAATACTGGATGATTTCACCCATAGGTGAAATTTACTATACAAAGTAATGCAAAAATACAGGATAAAATATTAATGAGCATTAATAAACTCTGGTCTTTTTCAACCAGGGAAAGTTTCTCACTTTAGTTAAAGTAGCTCATCTCTTTCATCTACTGGGCTTCTGCTCATATTTCATTTGGAGAGTGGTTTCCATAGTTTTGTAGTTTTTGAAAACAGTTGGACCACACACAGTAAGGCTTTTCTCAGAAATGGTGGCAGCACTGTGTGAACACATATTATCCTAAAGATGACAAATTCTGGAGGGAAAATAATAAATTTCACATTGAGATGATCTGAGAGACTACTGGCATGTTTGGGGGGTAGTTGCTCAGACATAGAGCTCTGGACTTGCATGTATGAGATTCAAGTCCCATCTTTGTCACTGCGTATACTGGAATGGTTGGTGTTCTGCTTCTCTCATTGCCTCTTTCTAACCAATAAGTAAACAAACAACTTTTAAAAAACAAAAAACAAACAAACAAAAAACAAAAAGCAAAGAACTCCACGAATACAATCCCAGGGGAATTCAGCAGCCCTTGAGCTAAGCTATGGGTTACCACTTTACTTTTTAATATATTTTATACTTTCATTGTGTTTGGCACAAAGGATGTAGCTCACCACTGTGAAACTGTGGATTAGTCATGGTTGCTTCTCTGGCAGAACAAATCTTTTTATACTTGTGTTCATGGAACTCAATACCCAAGAAAGCTAGAGTAATAAAGAGTTCTTAAAAATTTACTTCAAGATGCGGAGGAAGATGAATGAGTATAATAGAACTAGCAAAACTCTACTAGGAGGTTTTGCTTTTTATAGCTTATAAGTTTTATTTATGTATATATATATATATATATATATTTTGGGGGGAGGATAGAGAGAAATCAAGAAAGGAGGGGAAGACAGAGAGGGGGAGAAAAAGATGGACACCTGCAGACCTGTGGGGGAGCCAGGGGATCAAACTGGGATTCTTACAGCGGTCTTTGTGCTTCTCACCATGTGTGCTTAACCCACTACACTACTGCCCACTCACTTAGCTTGGAAGTTATGATTGGTTCTTTGATGGTTTTTCCTGTGGCCCTGAATTCAGATTCTGATGTTGTCCTTTCTACCCTCAAGATATTAGGGATCCATTCATAGAAGTTGAATAATAAGAACAGAGAGGAAAATAAAAAGCAGAACTTGGACTAGATTTGGTGTACAACACCAAAGTAAAGGACTCTGGGCTGAGGTGGCAGTGTTCAGGTCTTGGAACATGATAGAGGAGAAGGACCTAAGGACCTAGGTGGGGGTGTGTGTGTTAGTGTTATGTAGAAAACTGAGAAATGTTATACATGTATCAATTACTATATTTTGCTGTTGACTGTAAACCATTAATCCCCCTAATAAAAAAAAGAAGGTATTAAGAATCTTCCCAACTTATTATGTGTCTATCCAAGAAGTCTGATATGGCTGAGAGTAACCAAAGACTCAAGTTGAAACTTGCATGTAAAATCAGCATCGAGGGGGAGTTGGACAGTAGCACAGTGGGTTAAATGCAGGTGGCTTAAAGCACAAGGACCAGAGTAAGGATCCCAGTTGGAGCCCCTAGCTCCCCACCTGCAGGGGGGTTGCTTCACAAACGGTGAAGCAAGTCTGCAGGTGTCTCTTTCTCTCCCTCTCTGTCTTCCCCTCCTCTCCCCATTTCTCTCTGTCCTATCCAACAACAATGACATCAGTAAAACAACAAGGGCAACAAAAGGGAATAAATAAATATAAAAAAATAGGTATCAAGGAGCTGGGTGATGGCACACATGTTTGGGGGAAAGTTTCATGAGTAATAAACAGTACTGCAAGTGTCTCCCTTTCTCTCTCCTCTCTGCCCTTACCCTTCTCAACTTCTCTTTGTCTTTATCCAATAAATATGTAAGTACATAAAATAAATAGTTATCAAGATAAGGATTAAAGACAACTCAGGGACCATGTTTGGGGGCAAGGGTCACAGGTCACTACAAGGTCATCTGAGACTTGTGAGGCGCCTGGGACCTAGGACTTAAAAAAATTTTTTTAAAAATTTTTTATTTAAGAAAGGATTAATGAACAAAAACATAAGGTAGGAGGGGTACAACTCCACACAATTCCCACCACCCAATCCCCATAACCCACCCCCTCCCATGATAGCTTTCCCATTCTCTAGCCCTCTGGGAGCATGGACCCAGGGTCGTTGAGGATTGCAGAAGGTAGAAGGTCTGGCTTCTGTAATTGCTTCCCCGCTGAACATGGGCGTTGACTGGTCAGTCCATACTCCCAGTCTGCCTCTCTCTTTCCCTAGTAAGGTGTGTCTAGGACTTAAAAAATTTATTTGTTTATGGGAGTCACGCGGCAGCACAGCGCAGCAGGTTAAGCGCAGGTGGCACCAAGCTCAAGGACTGGCATAAGGATCCCAGTTCTGCAGGGGAGTCTCTTCACAAGTGGTGAAGCAGGTCTGCAAGTGTCTATCTTTCTCTCCCCCTCTCTGTCTTCCTCTCCTCTCTCCATTTCTCTCTGTCTTAACTAACAATGACGGCATCAGTAACAACAACAGTAGTAACTGCAACAATAAAACAAGGGCAACAAAAGGAAATAAATTTTAAAAATTCTTTAAAATTGTTTATTTATATTTTGGATATAAATAGAAACAATTGAGAGGGAGAGAGAGAGAGATAGAAAGAGAGAGAGAGAAAGCTGTGGCATCATTTTGCGAATCATGAAACATATCCCCCTGTAGGGAGGGACCCAGGGCTTGCACCTGGTTACTTGCACATTTTAATATGTTCTCAACCAGGTGTGCCCCCACCTGGTCCCCCAAATCATATTCTTATGATTGAGAATCTCCAGCATTTCTTGCTCCTTAACTAAAACAAAACATTTAATCCATGAATAAGGAACTGAGTGAACATTCATTAGGGTTCCAAGTACGTGCTGACTCACTGCTTAACAGTGAAGCAGCATTTGGAATATGATTTGAACCATTACTCTAGTTATTGACAAAATGCAGATTTGATTCCTTTCCTGGATGGATCTTATTTTATTACAAAAGGAAGTCACTGTAGGCTGAGAGGTAGTACAGTAGATAGAGCATTGGACTCTCAAGCATGAGCTCCCAGGTTTCATCTGGCATCTCATGTACTGCTCTATGATGCTCTGATTCTCTCCCTCTTCTCATTAGTAAATAAATAAAGCTTCATAAATTGAATATATATATATATATATATATATGGAAATCACAATGACATGCCAATTTCAGGGACACTGAGAGCCCAGCTGAAAGGATTTTTATGGTCTCTTATTTTCCTCCTGAAATTAAAAACTAAACAATATTTAGATCTTACTTCCACCACTTTCAGACATGGCCTAAAAATGGTACTTTTCACTTATTTGAATGATCCTAGGCCTAAATGTGGCACTAACTTCTAGCGTATTAGAAGAAAATTTTCTGTAACGATTCTTCTTCTTCTAGCGTTTGCCCTTCTTCCGTAGCCAGTCAACAGCGTCAGGTTGAGCCTGATGTAAAGTTTCGAGACCTCCTTTGAATCTGGAGAGGTGGCAGTCGTTGACTATGTGGGTCATAGTCTGTCTGGAGCCTCAGGGGCAGTTCGGGTCGTCTCTGGCTCCCCAGCGGTGGAACATAGCGGCGCACCGTCCATGGCCTGTTCCATAGCGATTGAAGAGGGCCCAATCATAACGTGCTAGGTCAAAGCCGGGTTGACGCTTGCAGGGGTCTGTGATGAGGTGTTGGTTCTTTACCTCAGCTGACTGCCAACTCTGTTTCCAAGAGACTGGAACAGAGAAGTTCAGTGTAGGCATGGGGGGGGACCAGATTGGGTGACAAGACGTCAAGCATTGGACAGGATGGGCAAAGATATCCGCATATATTGGCAGGTCCGGTCGAGTGTAGACATGGGAAATGAACTTAGATGATGCGGCATCCCGACGAATATCTGGCGGGGTGATGTTGCTAAGATCTGGCAGCCATGGAACCGGGGTGGAACGGATGGTTCCAGAAATTATCCTCATGGAGGAATTTAATTTGGAATCGACCAAGTGGACATGGGGGCTACGGAACCATACTGGGGCACAGTATTCTGCAGTGGAATAGCATAATGCCAGAGATGATGATCGTAGTGTGGAAGCGCTCGCGCCCCATGAGGAGCTGGCCAGTCTTGCAATGATGTTATTCCTCGCGCCCACCTTTGCTGCAGTTTTTATGAGATGTTCCTGAAATGACAGAGTGCGATTGAGAGTAACGCCAAGATAGACTGGCTGGGCTTTAGGCCGGATTCTCGTATCGCCAAGCTGCACATTAAGCTCACTCGAGGCCGAGGCATGGTGTAGATGGAAAACAGATGAGACCGTTTTTGCAGTGCTAGGGATTAGTCACCATTTTTTACAGTAGTCAGATATCAGAGACATATCTTTCATGAGTGTTTCCTCGAGGATGTCGAAGTTTGATGCCTGAGTTGCACAGCAGATGTCATCGGTGTAGATGAACTTCCTTGAAGAAGTTTCTGGGAGGTCATTGATGTAAATATTAAATAGCATAGGAGCCAGAACAGAGCCCTGGGGGAGGCCACTTGAGACAAGTCTCCATCTGCTAGACTTGTCACCCAGATGCAACTATGAAACTAGTCTTTACTTAGTGGTCTAGGACATGGTGTGGTGGATAAGGCATTGGAGTCTTAAGCAAGAAGCTCTGAGTTTGATTTCTGAGAAAGAAATATTGTCACCTGGTGATGCCACATGTCCCAGAACTTGTATGGAGGCTTTTTCTGATATTTTCTACCCAAAACCACCCCTGCTGGTATTGATACAGGGCCTGGTGCAGGAGAGAAAACAATAGCTTCATCTGGCCAGTGCAGCACTACCATAGGCTCCAGTTACTAGTATGGTGATTTTCAACACCAGTGTGTTGGCACCTCTGTGTGTCATGTATAAGGATTGTCTCCTATAATCCTTTCAACAACAGGATAAACACCATCATTTTCTAATTATACAATGAGGAAACTGAAGGTTAGAAAGGTTAACTACCTTGCTGAAGGCAGAGCAGGCAAATAAACCCAGGGTTGCTTGAAGCTGTAATCTATCCTTAAATCACCTGGTAACAATCTTCCTGATACATACACAGTTGGAAAGCTTAGTTTTTTTTTCTGCTGCACTTATTTCTTTTTAAATTTTTTAATTGTCTTTATTTATTGGGTAGAGATAGCCAGAAACTGAGAGGAAGAGGGAGATAGGAAGGGAGAGAGACAGAGAGACACTTGCAGCCCTGCTTCACCACTCATGAAGCTTTCCCACTGCAAGTGGGGTCTGGAGGCTTGAACCTGGGTCCTTGTACATTGTAACATACGTGCTCAACCAGGTGCATCACCACCTGGGCCCCTACTGCACTTATTTCTTACCATCAGTCTTTTTTATTTAATATTTACATCAATGACCTTCCAGAAACTTCTTCAAGGAAGTTCATCTACACCGATGACATCTGCTGTGCAACTCAGGCATCCAAGTTTGACATCCTCGAGGAAACACTCATGAAAGACATGTCTCTGATATCTGATTACTGTAAAAAATGGCGACTAATCCCTAGCACTGCAAAAACGGTATCATCTGTTTTCCATCTACACCATGCCTCGGCCTCGAGTGAGCTTAATGTGCAACTTGACGATACGAGAATCCGGCATGAAGCCCAGCCAGTCTATCTTGGTGTTACTCTTGATCACACCCTGTCATTTCACGAACATCTCATAAAAACTGCAGCAAAGGTGGGCGCAAGGAATAACATCATTGCAAGACTGGCCAGCTCCTCATGGGGCGTGAGCGCTTCCACATTACGATCATCATCTCTGGCATTATGCTATTCCACTGCAGAATACTGTGCCCCAGTATGGTTCCGTAGCCCCCATGTCCACTTGGTCAATTCCAAATTAAATTCCTCCGTGAGGATAATTTCTGGAACCATCCGTTCCACCCCAGTTCCATGGCTGCCAGTTCTTAGCAACATCGCCCCGCCAGATATTCGTAGGGATGTCGCATCATCTAAGTTCATTTCCCATGTCTACACTCGACCGGACCTGCCAATATACGCGGATATCTTCGCCCACCCTGTCCAATGCTTGACGTCTCGTCATCCAATCTGGTCTCCTACGCCTACACTGAACTTCTCTGTTCCAGACTCTTGGAAACAGAGTTGGCAGTCAGCTGAGGTAAAGAACAAACACCTCATCACAGACCCCTGCAAGCGTCAACCCGGCTTTGACCTAGCACGTTATGATTGGGCCCTCCTCAATCGCTATGGAACAGGCCATGGCCGGTGCGCCGCTATGTTCCATCGCTGGGGAGCCAGAGAGGACCCGAACTGCCCCTGAGGCTACAGACAGACTATGACCCAGATAGTCAACGACTGCCACCTCTCCAGATTCAAAGGAGGTCTCAAAACTTTACATCAGGCTCAACCTGACGCTGTTGACTGGTTATGGAAGAAGGGCAAACGCTAGAAGAAGTCTTTTTTATGAACTATCCATTTCTCCCCCTTTCCCCAAGTAAGCATCATAGGAAATGGAGCTGAAAACATCTGAAGAGTAAAGAAAAAGTGATATTCAGGTTTCAATCCCAGGATGTCTGCCCTCTCCAGACCCACACTCCTCACAGTTGGCCACATCAGCTCAGCTTACATGCCAACGTCATCTGACTTCCCCGGCTTTAAAGAAAGCCTCCATTCACTCTGTGAGCTTCTACACTGAGCCAGCAGTGGGTGGCTGCTGTCTGCACCAAAACCTATTGCTCAATTTCTTGGCATTCCAAATAGTGTCAACTGGAGCCCACAGGGCCTGACCATATGTCTGGATCTCTTGACAACAAGCATATATTTGAAAACAAATACAAGAGCATCGTTTTGTTTTCTTTAGTGGCTATTTATGTTGCTGTCATAGCAGATTGCATAATGGTTGGTCTACTGCAGAAATGGTGCTATTGTCTTTCCTCTTGGAGGCTATTGTCTAGTTCCCTTTATTGTGACTTGCTAAGGAAGGTGTTCTCAGAAAACAAAGACATTCAAGTCAAACACACCTGGCTCCAAACTCCAACTTTATCATTAGTTATTCAAAGCGGTGTAGTAAGTCTTTGTGTGTCAGGAATTAAGAGCAGGGACAAGGCAGAGAGTAAAACAAAGATCCTCATGGAAATGAAAGGAAAAATAGTATGTTAACTAGTGAAAAGTGCTTAGGACACAAATGAAGTAGGGAAGAGGTTCAAAAGTTTAAACTGTTTAAACTGGCTAGTCAGGAAATGCCTAATTGAGTAAAGGTCATGTGAAGATCTGAGAGACAGCTCACTAGGTAGGGTGCATACTTTGTTTTGAATATGGCCCAGGTTCAACCCTTACATGGCAGTGCCATAGCACCACACCAAGGAAGCTCCACTACTGCAGTATATCTCCTTTTTTTCTCCATCTATCTGAATAAAAAAGTGGCCCAGAATTGGTGAAATCACACATGGATAAGGTCTATGCTACATAAAAGAAAGAGAGGGAAAGAAAGGAAAAGGAGAGAGAGAAGGGGGAAAACAGGAAGAAAGAAAAAAGGGAAAGACATAAAGAAAGAAAGGAAGGAAGAGAGAAAGAAAGAAGGAAGGAACGAATGAACAAGGGTGGAGGGAGGGAAGAAGGAAGGGAGAAATAGCTATTTGTATTAAGACTTGAAGGAGGGGAAGTAGTGGATATGAATGTTTTAGTTGGATGATATTTTGGAGACTTAATTTCCTCAACTCTGAAACAAGAATAAAAACTATATTGTTGGGAGTTTAGTGGTAGCGCAGTAGGTTAAGCGCAGGTGGTGCAAAGCGCAAGGACCAGCATAAGGAACCCAGTTCGAGCCTCCGGCTCCCCACCTGCAGGGGAGTCGCTTCACAAATGGTGAAGCAGGTCTGCAGAAGTCTATCTTTCTCTTTCCCCTCTGTCTTCCCCTCCTGTCTCCATTTTTCTCTGTCCTATCCAACGACGACATCAATAACAACAACAATAAGAACTACAATAATAAAACAACAAGGGCAACAAAAGGGAATAAATAAATAAATATTTTTTAAAAGAATATATCACAGTGATTATCATTAGGAGACAAATTGTGAGAGTTAAAAAAAAATTACATTACTGATTTTTTCTGAAGACCCAGTTGGAAAAAGGGTCTGTCCCAGGCATTAAATAGAACCATAACACAATTATTATGACTATTAATCATGATCATCATCACCAGCACCAGTAGCAGAAACTTCAACTTTATAGTAACTTGCCAGAGCTGCTAATAAACCACTTATGTATTTATTATTCTCAAATGCAAATGAACCTGTCAAGGAAACTCAGGCAATAGTGTAAGTCTAAAAGAACAAAGTACTTCAACCTTGGAAGAGGGACAAATGATTCAAATATTTCTAACAAACCAGTCTTGGCAGGAAACAGAAGGCCCCTCAAAGTGGGTAATTTGAGGAGAGTTTTATCAGAGAGCTATGTAAAAGATGGGCAGAGTGTAGCAAAACCCAAAGGAGTAAGTACTGAGATGCCCAAGAATTAGTAACAAGGGAGCACTATTACCCCCACCCTCTCTGCTCTGTCCAGGACTGAAAGGACAGGAGGAGTGTTTGCTCACGGACAGAGAGAGCCCTGCCCAGAAGGGCGTTGGACTGGAGCTGTGGTCTTAAGTGGAGTGTAACCATAGTGACTCCTCAAAGTGGAAGTTAAGAGGTGAATGAATGAATACTCCAGCTTCAGATGCTCTCCTCCTTCTACACCACCCTCCTCCACCTTCCTACATTGGTCAAACACAACTGAAAATCTGAAGAAAAGAGACTGTGGAACCAGAGCATTGGACCAGTCTTCTGGGAACATAGCAGATGGAGAAGGATGAGCTGGGAACAATGTTGTCACAGAAGATACTCCTAACACTGAAGTACAAGTGAGAGTGAGAGAGATAGAGGGAGAGAGCACCAGAGCATCGCTCCAGCACATACCATGACAGGGGTTGACCTGTAGACCTCATGCTTGAGAGTCCAACACTTTAGCCCTGTACTACCTCCAGGGCCACAGTACTAAAAATTCTACAAACTATGTAACTGCTATATATTAACTATAAACAACTATTTAATTAATGATTATTTTCTTATGTTGAATTCTTATAAGGCAGACTCAGAGAGGTTACCATTCAACACCATGAAAGTTTTCTTTTCATGAAGACTGGTTTTGTTTAACTCAATAAAATAGATTAGAACACCTGGAAATAAACACAGACAGGTTTGCATATTTAATATACAGCAAAGGAATCAAAGACATTCATTGGGAGGAAAGAAAGCCCCTTCAAGAAACGGTGTTGAGAAAGCTGGAAAAATAAAGTCAGACCACCACTTAACACCATGCACCAAAATTAACTCAAAATGGATTAAAGACCTGGATGTTAGGCCTGAAACTATAAAATACATTGACAAAAACATCATTGACACACTTCAGGACTTTAACATCAAAAACCTAGTTGGATATTCAACTATAAGGGGCAAGTAAAACTTAAGCAAGTAAATGCAACTGTATCAAATGAAAAAAAAGTTTCCACACATTGAAAGAAAATTCCACAAAGGATTTATATAAGAAATACATAAATATACAGCTCAACATCATCAACAACAACAAAAAAATGTAAGCATCCCAATAAGAAAATGGGCAAAAGAACCGAGTAGACAGTTCTTTAAAGAAGACAGACAGATGGCCACAGACATATGAATAAACCCTTTTCTGAGCACATGGCAGGTGTGTCTGGCATGGGAACACAGAGACTAAGAACACAGAGCTCCAGCCCTCAAAAGAGACTGAGTGGAGACAGACATGCAAGCAAGGGGATGATTTCAGTCATGTATGATAACTGCAAAATTAAGCTAAAAATGAAAGCTAAGTTTAACACACACACACACACACACACACACACACACACACACACACACACCTACTTGCTGCTGACTTGACTGAGTCTCCAGTGAGTGGAACCCTTTGTTTTTACACTTTTCCTGGCTGATCAAGATGGAGGCCAGTGCCAACACACTTATGGTGATGAGTGACAGACCTGCTTCTGCTCAACTGCCCACATCCTCCACCCCCATCATTCTCTCAAAGGTGGGGACAACCTCATACATCAGAGGGGTGGGAATAATGATCCACTGAGACCAGCTGCCTCCTTTAAGAAAGCCTTTCTTCTATACTGGGCTTGCTAAGGGATACTGCCTGAAGAAGAGCAGGAATGTGGGTGGTGTTGGTATTTTGGTGGGATATGTTAATTTAGCTATACAGCAAACAGATCATGGTGGGGTTCTCTCCTTGACTTTCATGGGGTATACTAATTATTAAATATTTTTTACCATCTTATGGGGAAGATGTGTGTGTGTGTGTGCACTAAAAAAACTACACCATTGTTCATTGCTCTCTTGAATCTGTTCATTATTTTTTAGTCATTAAGGTGTAGATTATTATCATAATTTTGGGTTCAGATATGACTTAAATATAAATCTGTTTAGATTTGAGATATTTGTTTATATTAGGATAATTCATAATATAGACTTTTTTTTGTTTTCAAATAGTCATCTGAAGGATTTTCATGAATTTTACCTGGGTAGTGTAACCAAATAATCTTCCCAACACAATAAAATCATTCACTCTAAGCCTATAAATTCTTGGAAAAAAAAAAAACCTTTAATCTTTTATAATTACACGAAGCTTGTCTTCTTTAAGAGGCCTTTCATTATTGCTTGTAATTAGAGCTTCCTCCCTATATATTTTAAAAGCTTCTTTGTCTGGTAAAATGTAAAGTCAAGACTTGAAACCTATTAAAGCTCTGCCTGGCTGTCCAGCTGTCCTGGCCACTCTTTTAGCTAAAATCCGAAAAGCTTCTGAAATCTGGAGGCGATCTGGAACAACTGGGATTCAAAGAGCCGTGGAAATCTGCAGATTGGCCACACTTCACTCTGGTTTCATGCTGTCACAATTATTCTAAACTGTCCATTTCAGCCCAAGGCCAAAGTCTCTGTAGACTGCCCACAGACCAAACCACAGCAATGACTTTTTCTGCCAGTTCCCCACCCCCAAGTTAATAAGTGAGAAATTTTAGGACCCTTGGGATGCTATTCTCTATCTGGGAGTGAAAATAACTTTTTTTTTTAATGACACCTCTGCTTTTTTTTTTTTTTTCCTCCCTACTCCTATTTCTCTCTCCCTGGAATGAAAATTTAGACCACCAGGATTGGAGTACTAATGATTATAGCAATTTGCTACTTACTGATAAGAAAACTAGCAGGAGAGAAAAATGTAAATGTTAAGATGAGCAGAAAGCACACCAAGCTTTGGAAGTGTGTATGTGATCACTATTTATTATTTAGCCATTTTACACACAGAACCCGATTGACTCCTTACTCCAGTCTTAATATGTGGCTGCCATTCTCCTTCCTACAAGTGAGGGATGTAAATCCACCAGTGGAAGGCTCACTGAAGCCACACATCCTGTCCCTGGCTACTTGGTCCCAGTCTCCTCCATTTCAAAGCACTATGCAGAATCATAGTCACAACACGTAGGAGTGGCCTGGTTCTAACTTCCATTAAAGGAAGAAAGGCAGACTAGCTAGGTGGAATTTGGGATCTAGAAAGAGTGGCACTGGGAAGGGTGTGCAAGCTGATGGTCTCTAGAAACTCTTGAATTCTCTATCCTGGAAGGCTTATTAACTGGTACCCTTGCAAAAGGATGGCAGTGCACTCAGTAAGGGACATCAGCTGCAAGCCATTAAGTCTACTGGCTCTGAAGAGGCAAAAGAAGGAGCAGTTATTGGACCCCATGGAGAGCTGTGGCTGGCGGGGGTGGGGGTGGCACCTGATAGACACTCTATCATGGTTACTGACATTGCATTGGATGAACCATAGCCTGGTACAGAGGGAAGCCAGGAGATAAACAATCTGGCTGCTCTGCTTTCTTCTCATCAGCTAGTCTTTTCTTCTTATTATTATATTTATTTATTGGATAGAGGCAGCCAGAAATTGAGAGAGTAGGGGAAAACAGCAGAGGGGAGGAGAGAAAGAGAGACACTTGCAGCACTGCTTCACCACTCACAAAGCTTTCCCCCTGCAGGTGGGGAGCCAAAGCTCGAATCTGGGTTCTTAAGCGTTGCAACTAACATGTGCTCTCAACCAGGTGTACCACCACTGGCCCCTCATCAGCTAATCTTCTGCTGGTGCTTCCGTAGGCTAAGTCCAGCCAGGAGTCAGAGGGTATAGGAACTGAGGTGAAACCTCCCTTAGAAGCTAGCCCCTCTCAGAGCACAAAGGAGAAAGGAAATGAGTGGCTTGGGCACAAGAAGATAGAAAATATCTAAGAAGAAAAAGTTAAACAACAACAACAAAACTGTTCATTTATTAGCAAGGAGTGGGTAGAGAGAGAACCAGAGTGTTACTCTGGCTTATTCAATGCCAGGGATTAAATTTAGCACCTCAGATTTGCATGTTGGGTACTTTACCCACTGTGCCAACTCCCAGGCTACCAGAGACAGTTTTATTTGTTTGTTTTGAAGTGGAAAAGAGAATGTTATGGTCAAGAAAGAGTTAACTAGCCAAACTGTAAGAAGAAGAGAAGCCCCAGGTAACAGAAAGTGTCTCCCCATTCCCACTCCCCACCCCTTGGTGTATCTTATCTTGACAGGTCATGAAACTTCTAAGTCCTGAGGCTAAATTTTCCCCAGACACAGTTAGGCAGGGAAAGATAACAGTAACTAAGGCAACCGGACCCTGAGCAATGGGCACAAGTCCCACCCACACCTCAATTTTGCAGCCTCTGCATCTGTGATGGTGTTTTTATCTCTTAGCCTTACAGCCCCCTATATAAGCTGGACCTTTCCTTTGTTCAGGGCCCAGAATGCTTTAAGAGCATGAGCTCTTCTGTGACCCATAGTCTGGCTGTGAGTCTTGAACCTGCAATAGTTTGTTTATTTTTAATTGCCACCAGGGTTTATGCTGGGGCTTAGTGCCAGCGCAATGAATCTGCTGCTTCTGGCAGCCATTTTTTTCCTCTCCCCCACCTTTCTATTTTATTGGATAGTACAGAGAGAAATTAAGAAGGGAGGGGGAGATAGAGAGGGAGAGAGAAAGACACCTACAGATATTCTTCATCACTCATGAAGCTTCCCCCTGCAGGTAGGAAGTGGGCTCAAACCCAGGTTTTTACGTATGATAATATGTGTGCTCAACCAGTTGTGCTACCACCTGGCCCCAACCAGAGGTACTTTCAAGACTAAAGTTATATTGTCCCCATCTTGATGACCATTTCCTGGTAGGAACTTGCAGTAAATAACAGAGCTTCAGGATTCACCATCACCTTTTTTGCTCTCACTAACCTCACCTCCTTATCTCAGAGATCTGAGTACTTGGAAATTTCTAAATACTTTAGAGGGAAAGAGTGTGTAAAGGTAGAGCCAAATCGCTCATAGACCAATGGAAGAAAAATGTTATGATGATCTTAAAGATTGTACTCAACATTTATTCCACTTTCTTTCAAGTGTGTCTTTTTTTTTTTTTAATCAGAACACTGCTCAGCTCTGGCTAATGTTGGCTTTGGGAGGATTGAACCTGAGACCTCAGAGTCTCAGGCATGAAAGTCTATTGTATAGTCACTATACTATGTCCCCAGCCCTACTTGTGTACCTTCTTATACCACAAAATGTGGAAATCTAAAGAGCAAGCAAATAAACAAAAAAGAAACCCCCAAACCTACATTTCTTAACTTCTGTTGCGTTTAGGTCTAAATGTGATTTAGATTCAACCACTCCCGTAAACTCGAGGGAAATTAAGAAAGCAGAAGATAACTGTTGTTCCTTCTCTTGTACCGTGACCACTAATCTGTTGGTTGTGGATGTTCACAGGTGGGGGTCCAAGAATGTCTATTCAGCTGGTGCAGATTGTAACCTTATTAGGTTGGTTCTGAGACTGGGGCTGTTACTAGATGCTGGTGACTTCTTACTTGTGGTAGCTCCCAGTTGTAATGGGAGTAGTCATGGGATTCAGTCATAATGGGATTCAAGAGTCGATAGCTATGTGATCTCAGGGGAGGCAGCAGCAAGTGTGGTGGCTTGTCTCTGCTGTATGGATCAACCTAGATATTATTTCTTTAGTCCTTCCAACAATCTGGCAAGTCATTTGACATTCAGCAGCTTATTTTCTTCCTGCGTAAAGTACGTTATGCCTCTGAAATGAAACCCTGATAACTTTATAGATAAATATCTGAAATGAAAAGCTGAACCAGAGAGATAGTTTACTGGGGCAGAGCTTGTGCCTTGCCAAGCACTAAACACAGGTTCGAGTGCTGACACCATGTGGGAAGTACAATGACACCATGTGCAATAAAAATGCAAGTGCTGTGATGTCTCTCCTTCTCTGCCTCTCTCTCTCTACTTGATTATGAAAAAGCAGCCCAGAGTGGTGAAATTGTCCATGCAAGAGGCCCTGCATCCATAGTGGGAAGAAAAAAAGAAGGAAAGAGAAAAATAGAAAGGGGAAACCACTTCTCAAAATAAAGATTGTATACTCTGCCAATTTTGGAGAAGCTAGAGATATATATGTCCCTTCATGGTGTCTGAGACTGCCTGACCTGCTTAGATAATAAGAATTCCTTTTCTGAGGAAGTAGATGGGATTAACAGAATGGTAGCTATTGTTGGTTCCATTTAACTAAGCATGTAAGTCTGTGTGCTTCTCAGAGATGTGTTACAAGTTGGTAATGAGGAAAGAAAACATACTGCATTTACAAATCCCCTAACAATAGTTCTTTTTAATTTTAAAAGTCATACTTGCTTGCTTTATAAGTTTATGTTTAAAAAAATCAAAGAAAAAGTATCATTATCTTCACTAGTGCTATAGAGAATTGCATTGTCTCCTATGAGAATAAGAGGGAATCCAGCCTTTCATTATCTACTTCTGTTCCTGTTATCTATTGCTACATGAAAAAAAAAAAGCCCCACAGCTTGGTAATTTTGAATGGCAGTCATTTGTTAGATATTATGATTATGTTCATTGTAAATGGGCTTAGCTAGGATTTTTATGTCCCAAATAATATTGATGGCAATCACTTGGTTATACTCAACTGTTGCATGGCTTAGTCTAGAGGTGTTAGAGGTGTTTCTCTCTCTCTCTCTCTCTCTCTCTCTCTCTCTCTCTCTCACCTGGGTTACCACTGGGATTCTGTGCCTACATGATAAATCACTGTTCCCAGTAGCTACTTTTACCTCCCCCCCTTTTTTTCTACTTTCTACTTGACAGTACAGAGAGAAATTTAGAGAGGATGGGGAGGGAGAGTGAAAGATAGACACCTGCAGACCTGCTTCACCACTCATGAAGCGGATACCGTACAGGTGAGGAGTGGGGCTTGAACCCGGGTCCTTGAGGATGGTGACATGTGTGATTAACCGGGTGTGTCACCACCTGGCCCCAGCCTAGAGGTTCTCAAATGGCACCTGACATGGATGGCTTCAAGACTGGTCTGTTTGTTGAAGTACCTGGACGTGGCCTGTGCTGCAAGATGGCCTCAGAATAGTTTTCTTCCTTTCAGTATGACTGAGGGTTCTGAGAGGAGTCTTCCAGTATGGAGGAGGCTCTATGACATGTTATGATCTAGCCTCAGAAGACACACAATAGCACTTTTGTTGGTCAATATAGTCATGTGCTCATCCGAATTCAAAGTGTGGGACCCTGGATGCCACTTGTATGTGGGAAGAGTGTGAAGACACTTGTGGCACTTACTCAGAATGTTCAAAAATTCCCCATTCGTGACTGGAGAACTATTTGAACTGGTAGAGCATTACCCTCGCATGCCCAAGATTGCAGGTTCAGTCCCTAGTATAGTCTCAGAGTAGTGTGCTCACTCATATGTAGTAAGTAAAAATTAAAGTTTCAAATAAAAATAAAATTCTCTTTGCCTTTGCCTCTGTTAAAGTTCCTAGTGCTGAATGAGCTATAGTTAGAATGGTTTTGTTTTTTTTCCTCATTTTAAAGTTTTGTTTGCTTGCTTGTTTATGAAAGAACCAGAGCATCACTCTGGCATGTGCAGTACTAGAGATTGAACCCAGGACCTCATTTAAATAAATTTTTATATTAATTTTCTCTTTTGTTGCCTTTGTTTTTTATTGTTGTAGTTATTATTGCTGTTGTTGTCATCGTTGTTGGATAGGACAGAGAGAAATGGAGAGAGGAGGGGAAGACAGAGAGGGGGAGAGAACGATAGACACCTGCAGACCTGCTTCACCGCTTGTGAAGCGACTCCCCTGCAGGTGGGGAGCCGGGGGCTTGAACTGGGATCCTTATGCTGGTCCTTGCACTTTGGGCCATGTGCGCTTAACCCGCTGCGCTACTGCCTGACTCCCGACCTCATGTTTAAGTCAGGCTCTCTAGTCACTGGGTCATCTACAAAGCCACATGGCTAACTTCTTGATGACTTGCAATTTCCATTGCATGGAGAGAGGAAGAAACAGCATTTTTCTCATTTCAAGGGACAGAGAGAATGCTGTCAAAACAAACAAAAACCAACCAATCAGACAAACAAAAAAAGTGGGCACACAAGAGTAGAATGTGGATTGGGAATAAATTGAGAATATAGTCCCAATGTTAAGGTCAAAGTCCATCTTCTAGGTCCGGGTGGTGGTGCGCCTCATAGAGCACATACATTACTGTGCAGAAGGACCCAGGTTCAAACCCCAGGTCCCCATCTGCAGAGGGGAATTTGCATGATCGGTGAAGCAATAAGTCTCTCTCTTTCTCTCTCCTTCTCTATCTGTGCCCCTTCCCAGTTATTCTCTGTTCTATCAATTAAAAGAAAGAGGAAAAAATGACCAAGGGGGAAAAGCTTTGTGAGTGGTGAAGCAGGGTTGCAGGTGTCTCTCTGTCTCTCTCTTTCTCTGTCTGTCCTTCCTCTTGATTTCTGGCTATCTCTATTAAATAAATAAAGATAATAAAAAATAAAATAGTATAGTTTAATTAGGTGCTAAGTATTATGGGAGTACAGAGCTGGTGAATTTGTTGTGCAGGCATCAAATCCCAGCGATAACCTTGATGACAATTAAAATAAAAAAATCAGGGGCCAGCAGTGTCTCATTTAATCCAGCTGAGTGCATATATTGCCATGCACAAAAACCCGGGTTCAAGCCGCCTATCTCCACGTGCAGGGTGAAAGAAGCTTCACAAGGGTGAAGCAGTGCTACAGATGTCTCTTGTTTTCTCTCTCCTTCCCTTCTCTCTCAATTTCACTCTGTCTCTGTCCAATAAATTAATAATTAAAAGGGTTAAAAAATAACCCTGGTGCCAATAACAATAAATACAGATTTTTTAAAAGATGCATCCAAAGTAACTATTTGATTTTCACTTTAAAAAATTAGTGTGGGTTAAGAGTATCAATATTCATTTGATTCTGTACCACCTGAGTAGGATTATCTTCAGACTCTCTTAATTAAATATATGGTTGTCCTCAGAATTCATCCAGGCTTAGCTAGTGCTGGTCAGAGAGAGAGAGGGTGTTTCAGTGAATTGTTAGTCCTCAAAAGCCATTTGTCAAGTAAGCACTTTGTGCCAGGCATTGTTAGATCCAAGATAGCTGTAGAGAATGGGATACTGTTTTTGCCCGCAAGCAACTCAAATCTAATAGAAGAGACAGAACAGGTAAACAAATAACCATAGCGCTTGTATGATAAAAAATAGCGTAATTAGGATGGCAGTATAGCATAATGGTTATGCAAAGAGACTTTCATGCCTGAGGCTCTCAAGTCCCAGGTTCAATCCCCCACACTGCTATAGGCCAGAGCTAAGCATAATTGAGGCCAGGTGGTAGCGTACCTGGTTAAGCGCACATGTTACAGTGGTCTAGGTCCCAAGTTCGAGCCCCTGGTCCCCATCTGCAGGGGGAAAAAGCTTTGCAAGTGGTGAAGCAGGATTACAGGTGTCTCTCCATCTCTCTTTATCTCCCCTTTCTCTCGATTTCTGGCTGTCTCTATCCAATAAATAAAGATAACAAAAAAATAAAATAGCATAATTTAATTAGGTGCTAAGAGTTATAGGCACACAGAAAAGGGAGCGATGAGTTTTAAAATCTTTCCTAGAGGATGACCTTTTTAAAAAAAAATTATTATTTTCCCTTTTGTTGCCCTTGTTTTATTGTTGTAGTTACTGATGTCATCGTTCTTGGATAGAACAGAGAGAAATGGAGAGAGGAGGGGAAAACGGGGGCGGGGGGAGAGAAAGACAGACACCTGCAGACCTGCTTCACTGCCTGTGAAGCGACTCCCCTGCAGGTGGGGAACCGGGCTCGAACAGGGATCCTTAGGCTGGTCCTTGTGCTTGGCGCCACGTGCACTTAACCCGTTGTGCTACCGACCAACTCCCAAAGGATGACTTTTGAATTAGGAGTTTTCATGTTGAGAAGATCAAAGAAATAGCCTGTGAAGAGTGTGAAGATAGGAAAGACTGTTACATTCAAGGGAATAGTGGGTAAGCCGACAATACTGGAATGTGGGTTTTAGGAGGGGTGATGTGGGACATCAGCTAGAAAGAGGATGTAGGCTAGATTGCCAGAGTCTGTTTCAAGCCAAGGAGTATGGAGTCTTATCCAGAGAAAACAATCGAAACATACAAAACAACAAGAGGGTAAGACAGGGCACAAATGCTACATTAGCTTGCCTTTTTTTTTTTTTAACTTTTTATTTGTTATTAATAGTTTCTTACATGATGGTAAGATTACAATGTCTACTTCCACACCACACACACCAACAGAGTTCTGTATTCCCACCCTCCCACCTCCCAGAGATAACCATTATAGTTCTCGAAAGTCTTGCGAAACTATTTGCTTGATTCTGTTTCATTTGGAAAAAGAAATTTTGGGGGGGCAAGTTCATGGGAGTCAGATCTCTAGATTCCACATATGAGTGAAACCATCTGGTAGTTATCTTTCATCTCTTTACTTATTTTTTTTTACTTATTTTACTTATTTATTATTATTATTTTTTTTATTTTTACTTATTTTTCTAAACCTCCATTTTGTCCCCAAGGACACAATATTATCTTTTGATTGCAGAGTAGTATTCCATGGACTATATATCCCATAACTTCTTTAGCCGGTCATCTCATGATGGGCATTTAGGCTGCTTCCACTCTTTGGCTATTGTGAATAGTGCAGCTATGAATATAGGGGTGTATATGTCCCTTCTAAGTAGTGCTTGAGTGTCCACTGCATAGATGCCTAAGAGTGATATTGTCGGATCATAAGGTACTTCCATATTTATTTGTTTTAAGACTGCTCATACAGTCTTCCAAAGTGGCTGTTTTTAAATCAAAGAAACCAAAAAATATCTTACAACCCTGGAGCTTGATCAACTTTGATATTTTTGTAAACTTCTGTTGGAGCCAATCTCCAACTAGAAACTTTATTTTTCTCTTGTGTTTTCCAAAAATTTTTTTAACCTTACTTCCATATTCCCTCTAAAACAAGATTACCTACCAAAAATCATCTGAAATGCAAATAATAGAATTTTGCCAGTTTCTCTGTCATGCTCTTCACTACCAAGTACAGAACAGAACAAACATATCAAATCTTTTTTGTGCCAGACAGAGGTATTAAATGGCTAGCTTTATGTATGCTGATGGATTATTCCTTTCTACTTCTGCTAAGAACTCTCTCCCTATTATTTAAATCACCTCCTGAAACCACACGTACATATTTGTGCAGCCAACAATGGGAGATATGGGTGGCAGGGGTTTCCAAGTGACTCAGTACATCTGGCATCTGGGTCAGGAATTTCTTTCAAGCGACAGCAAAGGTGTTGTCTCCATAATACAACCAAATTGTTGCATGTGGTGTCCGTTGTATGAGGCAATTACAGATCTACTGATAGTGTCAGGTGCCTCAACCCTTAAAATGATGCAGCTTTCTTGACCTTTCTCCCAGCTCATTCAGCACAGATAGCCTTGAGGACTTATTCTTTTGCTAGCTTCTTACATACCTATCAATAGTTCCTTGTTAGCCATAGTAAGTCCAGTGTAGAGTTTAGACCTCCACAGTATTAACATGAATTGCATATACAGCTAGAACAAATGTAAAGATTTATTTATTAACAAGAGAGAGAAGTGGAGGGGGGTCTGTGAGAGAACCAGAGTATCACTCTTGCACATATGATGGTGGGGATTGAATTTGGGACCCTACATGCAAGAGTCCAACACTTAAACCACTGCACTACCTCCTGGGTTGCCATTTTGAAAATATGTAAGGGTAGTTTGACCATGTGTAGCAAGGAATCCAATGTAGGAGTACATGAATTTCCCTCCTCCACCTCTTTAAGGGAAAAACGTCATGCAAAAGGACACTGTGATCACCATTTTAATGAATGATGTTCCTTTTTCTGGCTTCGGCTCTGTCCAGTTGCCTTGTAGAAGTTCTCTTTGTCCTGGGAAGCACAAACTGCCTGACCACTTATTAGTAGGGGAGACCAGATGTTGCTGAGAACAAATGGGACAAGGAAATTCTGTGTTGGTAATAAAACACATTGCTAGTGGACTGAACTGCCCCCACTCAGAAGCTACCAAACAGGAGAGCACTCAGCCCCAAGGAGAATTTATCCACTGCAAACTGCAGCTTGCTTCTCTTTCTCCCCAGAACTTGCATTGTCATGGGAGATAGATCCACCTGTCAACTCTTCTCTCAGCCACGCTGTCATTTTTGGCGGCATTTACACAATGAATGAGTGTTGGTAAGCTGAAAGAGTGGTATTAACTAAAGTGCTGTAATTTGGGAGGCAGTCAAGCCCACTTCTTCATGTTGCAGTTATTGCCCTGTCTTCTTAAAAAAAAAAAGATCATTGCCTATGTCTCTGTCAGAAATGCCAGAAACCAAGGGCTGGACAACATTTTTTTTCTTCCTTCTTCTCTCCTTCCTTACAAATATCTTTTCACATATGTCCTCAGATACTTCTCTATATGCAGTGTGAAATGACCATCTCACTGTATCACTTCTTTTTTTTTCAGGAACCTTGGTAAGAGCCACAGAGAATGAGGAACTTGGTGCACCAAACAGATTTACTGTGGGGCAACAAGACAGATTATTTTGAATACTCTCCTTGGCTTTCAGCTTATAAAGAAAATATCCTGTGGGAGAAAGAAAGAAGTCATTATTGTTATAAGTAAAACTGAGTTAATACTTTTATTAGTAAAAAATAATTAGTACAATTGTTTTGCACTCTGATGGTGATAGCAAGATCCATTTGTAATATAAAGCTAACAAAGATAATGTTACATGTTACATGATACAGAGAGAAAGAGAGAGAAAACTGAGCATCACTCTGGTACAGGGGGTTCTGGGACCGAACAGGGAACTTCAGGCATGTAAGTCCAATTTTCTAGCAGTTGCGCCATCTCGCCAGTCACCCATACTTAAAAGCAAGCCCTGGTGAACACTGTAGGATTCAAATGAAAGGCAATGAGATTATTGGAGCAAAAGATTATGAAACTTTTTGAGGGAGATGAACGGTTAAGAATGAATCCTTTCTAGGATATGGAACAGCTTAGACTGAGCAATTGAACTGATGATATGCTAATGAATGTGTTTTGTCTTTTTTTTTTTTACTATCTTTTATTCCATAGACTAATCAGTCTCCTCCATTGTTGGACTAAGAGGAGACAGCCTTCAGTAGTAATTGGTGAAAAGAATGAGTACTAGGCTAATTACCTCATATATCCTCATCAATTTTATGGCAATAAAGAGGGATAAATTGATTCCAAGTCATTATTGAAGTGCTAAACTTAAGTGAGATGCTGAAAGCTACTTTACGTCAAATAGTATTACTAATACTAGTAATAACAACAATAGTTAATATTTGGTTCACACTTACTATTTGCCAGGCTCTATGACAAGAACTTATTGGCTAGGTTATTGGCTGTCAGACTCTATTACCACTCCAATTTTGTAGATTCAAAAAGTGAGACTTTTAATGGGTAGATCATTACCTTTTTTTAAAATTTTTTTTATTTAAGAAAGGATTAATTAACAAAACCATAGGGTACAACTCCACACAATTCCCACCGCCCAATCTCCATATCCCACCCCCTCCCCAGTAGCTTTCCCATTCTCTATCCCTCTGGGAGCATGGACCCAGAGTCATTGTGGGTTGCAGAAGGTAGAAGGTCTGGCTTCTGTAATTGCTTCCCCGCTGAACATGGGCGTTGACTGGTCGGTCCATACTCCCAGTCTGCCTCTCTCTTTCCCTAGTAGGGTGGGTCTCTGGGGAAGCTGAGCTCCAGGACACATTGGTGGGGTCTTCAATCCAGGGAAGCCTGGCTGGCATCCTGATGACACCTGGAACCTGGTGACTGAAACCTGGCATTACCTTTTTTTTTAAGTAAAAAAAAAATGATAATGAATCACCAACCTTTCCACAGCATACTTCCTATCTGCTGCAGGTCCAAGCTAGGAGTCAGACAACCTTTAACAGACATTTTGAGAGTTGTGTTTGTTAATTTTTAAAAAGTACACTGGCCTGTGACTATTAAATTACCAGAGAGGTTATTTTTGTTAATGGAAATCACTGGAGGCTTCTATTACTTAAGAATAACCAGACAAGTTAGTTGTACATCCTTTTAAAAATATTTATTTATGAGAAGAGAGCGAACCAGAGCATCACTCTGGCATCTGTGGTGTCAGGTATTGAACTTGGGGCCTCAGGCTTGATAGCCCATCATCCTAACCACTGTGCCACTTACTGGGCCACAAGTTTTACCTCCTGTCCTAGATTTTGTCCAAGGACTACCAAAGAGCTAACTGATAGAGCAGGTTTATGTGGGTAGTAAAAAAAAAAAAAAAAAAAACTTTAGAAATTAATAGAGTGGACAAGTCTCCATTTTTCAATCCAGCGGTTGCACATATAATGACTACTTAAAACCACAGTCTATAATACTAAAGTTTGTCTCTTTCTGCTTATATATTTTTAAAAAAGGCCTTCTGAACTGTCCTTGGAAATAAATGTCTCATTGGCCTATTGGTGAATATTTGATGAGCTGCTTTCCCAAAGTGGAAAAATCTGTCATTGCTGCAAAAGCAGTGTTTGAGAAGCATGTGAGAAACCTGGGAGATAATCAGTCATTATTTTCTATTTGCCAGCATCCTGTGTTACAAGCTGAAGTGCCAGTGTTGCCCAACCACAGGAAAAGGGGTGTGGTGGGCTACACTGGAAAGTGCTATGTTCTTCGTGGGTGCTCCCTCTTGTGCGACCCCCATGCTACTTCACACTTATGCAACCACTGAATACGTGCCTGTCTTCTTCCCTTAAAAGCAGGAAATCTGAGGGCAGAAATGTGTATGTTTTGTGTGTGGCTACATTCTCAAAGGCTGATGCAGTATCTTGACAATGAGCAGGGGTTGATCAATAGGTCCTGGCTGTACACGGGGCATCCTGTGAATAGGAAATTAGGTCTTTAGAGTCTGATCATGCTAAATTCACCTTCTAAGGACTAAATATAGATGAAAGGATTCTGAAGTGTAGGCTGTCCCGGCTTCAGGCACAGTGATCACATACCAGAGAAACTGGCTGCTCCAGTTCACTGCTGTGCTATCTGCACTTGTCTTCCAGCTAAATGTTAGAAAGAAACCTCACAGAGTATTGAGAAAGGCACAATGTCCTCAGACCTGCAGAGTCGTGAAGAAAGCTCATGAGCCATTCTTAGAATTCCTGACTTAAAAAAAAAAAAAAGAAGCAGCAAATTCAGCATGCTCTGAATTCACTGTTTTGAAAACTGTAAGACTTTAAACAATAGGTTAGTATAACAGTCTAATAAAGATAAGTTCCTGGTCTAAAGACTAGAGACCAGATTCTGGAAGGAGAAGAGGGAGTTCTGGATGGATGGTCCCTCTCTTTGATTTGTCTTTGCACTCCAGCACCTGTGATTAGTCATATTGAATGTCATGTGAGGTAGATCCCTCTGAGAGGCAGACTGTCTTTTCTCCATGCCCATGTCCATATTTGTGATTCAGTCACTATATAGTAGGTAGACCAGTAGGAGCTGTTTCTTTCTCCAGTGCCTAATAGGAATCGATAGGACTCAGATGGATGATGTCAACAAAATAGTGATTTTTTCTACTAGGTCAAGTATTTGGGAAATGGTGCTAAGGGTAAAAGAAGAAAATTAGTGTATATACACAATGGAATACTACTCAGTTATAAAAAAATTGGTGACTTCACTGTTTTCAGCCAGTCTTGGATGGACCTTGAAAAAATCATGTTACATGAAATAAGTCAGAAACAGAAGGATAAATATGGGATGATCTCACTCTCAGGCAGAAGTTGAAAAACAAGATCAGAAGAGAAAACACAAGTAGAACCCGAACTGGAGTTGGTGTATTGTCCCAAAGTAAAAGACTCTGGGGGGGAGAATACAGATCCAAAAAGAATGACAGAGGACCCAGTGGGGGTTGTATTGTTACATGGAAAACTGGGAAATATTATGCATGTACAAACTATTGTATTTACTGTCAAATGTAAGAACAGTAATTCCCCAATAAAGATATTAAAAAATAACAAAAAAAGAAAATTAGTTCTGTTTTCATTTATTTTTCAAGCTAAAAATCTTTACAAGGTTTTTGAAAACTATCTACTATTTTTCATATTCTGCCTGGTTCGATCTCATACCTTGAAAGTTTAAGCAATCTTTGGCTGCCACAAAGTAATTAGAAGCAGTCTGTTTATTCCCCTGCCCAGTTTCCCAGATGTAGGAAAGTAAAGTGTTGGCTGGAAGAAAACTGGGCAATATTTTACATTTTAATTTAGTGCTAAAGAATTGATAAATTGTTTAACAGGTTCTATAAGTGAAATTTACTCTCTGGTTTCTCTTCCAAATGTCTTAATGGCACCACAAGATTTACATCATTTTATGTTTTTGTGGGACTGCTGTTACCATCAGCTTCATACTTTTCTCAGTTTGCTTATCACTTGGCTACTAACATATACACTAACACTGACACTTTTAGTTCAAATGTTGGAGACAAGTAAACTTTTAGATTTTTTTCAGTTTGTTTACAGCTTGGCATCAAAAGTATAAAAAAAAAAAAAGAAGAAGAAGAATAGAAAGAAAAGAAAAGAAATTGACAAAAGCCAATGCCCAAAGCTCACTACCAGAATCTTGTCACTGGAAGCTGCTTTTGGCCCTAAGTTGCCAAGGGGAAAAGGAGCCAAACACAGGTTTCCTGTTGAGGTCCTGAAACAATATTACCTCTTGCCAACAACATATTTGGGGAATTAATTTTTTAAGCCATCAGCTAGGGAAAATTGGGCATATTTTAAAACAACTCTAAATAAAACAAAGTTATAAATGAGGTATCTGTTACCCCATTTACCAGCCCTTGGTCTATTAATATTTATGAAACATCTACTCTCTGCCAGGAACTCCATGCCAACCTAAAGCAATTTAACTCGAAGATAAATTTATGTTTACTGCTATCTTCCAAGCAGTAAATATCACAGAAGCATAAGCAAATGCTAGCTTTAAAGAAAATTACCTCTTTGTATCTTTTTTTAAAAAAGATTTTATTTATTTATGAGAAAGACAGGAGGCGAGAGAAAGAACCAGACATCACTCTGGCACATGTGCTGCTGGGGATAGAACTCGGGACCTCAAGCTTGAAAGTCCCTTCCTCCCTCACCGCTCCATGTGCATCCCTCTCGGTCGAAGACGACGGCCTTCCCCGAATATATATGTGCCTATAGTTTAAATAAAATTATAAGCATTGATAAAACTATGGAAAGACTAAAGGCTTGGAAAAGTTTTTAAATTTTTTTTATTATCTTTATTTATTGGATAGAGACAGCCAGAAATTGAGAGGGTAGGGGAGATAGAGAGGGAGAGAGAAAGACACCTACAGACCTGCTTCATCGCTTGTGAAGCTTTCCCCCTGCAGGTGAAACATATTTTCTTTAGAGGGTGGATCATATGAGATGAGGAGATGAGGTGTGAGTCTTTTTTTTTTTTTTTAATGAGAAAGTAGATACACAGGGAAAGATACTGAGAGAAAGAGATCAGAACACTGCTCAGTTCTGGCTTATGGTGGTGCTGAGGATTTAGCCTGGGACCTCAGAGCCTCAAGCTTGAAAGCTTTTGCAATTGCTGTCTCCCCAGCCCTGAACCAATTTTTTTTAAAGGGAAAAAAGGTCAGTGAAAAGACATAAATGCATTTCTCCATAGGTATTTATGTGCATATATACAAACATATACATATATACAACGTGTTGGTATATGTAAATCATGAAGCCACTACATTTTATGACATCTGTGTGTTGAGATAGAATTTTTTTTTTTAGTTTTTATTTATAAAATGGAAACACTGACAAGACCATAGAATAAGAGGAGTACAATTCCACACAGTTCCCACCACCGGGACTTCCTATCCCATCCCCTCCTCTGATAGCTTTCCTATTCTTTATCCCTCTGGGAGTATGGACCCAAGGTCATTGTGGGATGCAGAAGGTGGAAGGTCTGGCTTCTGTAATTGTTTCCCCACTGAACATGGGTGTTAACAGGTCAATCCATACTCCCAGCTGAGACAGAACTTTTATAAGAAGAATAAGAGTGGCCCAGGAGGTGGTGCAGTAGATAAAGTACTAAACCCACAAGCATGAGGTCCTGAGTGCAATCCCCAGCAGTACATGTGACAGAGTGGTACTTTGGCTCTCTCTCTTCTCTTTTAGTAATTAAATAAATAAATCTGAAGTAAAAGGAGAGGAGGAAGTAGAAGAAAGGGGGAAGAAAAGGGCATCAGAGGAAAGGGAAGGGGGAAACAAGGCAAGTTCAAACTGAAGGGTATTCCTGATTAATCAGATATTTGGTGGATTGCAAAGAGCTGTATCATAGGGTACAGCTGAGACCTATTGCTTACTTCTTCCATTTTCTGATGTTCTCTCCTACCAGCATCACTGCTAAATGTAGGTGGTGGATGATTTTTCTTATCAAGCTGACTGATATATTTTAAAAGAACTAGTGACCATGTCTTCATCGGGTTATTGTCAATAAGGAAGGCTTCTCTTCCACAGGAAGCTGTCAGCCTTGTAGCCTCGGTTAGTTGTAGAGTCATTATCTCTTATGATATCAGAGCAAGAATCCAGACCTCTGAGGCTTGTAGATTAACCGCTGAATCAGCAGGAAAGAGAATCATTATCACTTGGCCCTGCCTCCTTGCAGACTTCATTTGATACATTGGATCGACCTTCCCGTGGTGCATCCCGTGAGTACCCATTCATTGGGGAAACTGACGATCCTTCCTAGCCGACTGAATCCACATGGATCCCAGTCACTTTCAAAGCCAGCAACAAGCAGCTCCTGCCAGCTTTCAAGCTGTTAGTCCTGCTTTTCGAGTCCTCCAACTTAATGTTGAGGGGCTGTCCTTTGCGAAACGCGTTCTTATTGGTCAATTGGCGATACAGCATCAGGCAGATGTTATTTGCCTACAAGAAACACATATAGCAGTCGATGAAGCTGCTCGATTCACCATCAGTGGATTCGATTTAATATGCTATAATCTCCATCCTAAACACGGCCGAGCCATCTACGCCAAATCGTGTCTTGCGGACGTTTACCATACGGCCTCTTCAACCTTCTACGACTCCATTACTATTGGAACTATTCAGCTCGTCAACGTATATAAGCCTCCCAGTGCCTCATGGGATAATGAGGTCCTGCCTAGCCCGAATCACCCAGCCGTTTACGTTGGAGACTTTAATAGTCATCACCAAGACTGGGGATATTCCTCCACTCGTGCTGACGGCTCTATCTTAGCCAACTGGGCTTCAGCAAATGACCTCTCCCTATTATATGATCCCAAACAGCCAGGCTCTTTTCACAGTGCTATATGGAATAAAGACTCGTCACCCGACCTGTGCTGGATTAGCACAGTCAACGGCCAAGCCTTTCGCACTACGAGACAAGTTCTCAAGATCTTCCCACACAGTCATCACCGCCCAGCTATCATCCACATTGGTCTCCAGCTCCCACTGATTTTGTGCTGGGAGAAACTAAGATGGAACTTTTGGAAAGCAAACTGGTGTCTGTTCAGTGATCTTACCAACAAATCTATTCCTGCATTTCCAATTAACTCTATCCCCTCTGAAGATTCCTACAGGCGCTTCCGCCAAGCCATCTTCAAAGCAGCTTCCCAAGCCATTCCTCATGGGAGACGTGCTAACTATACGCCTGGTCTTGATGCTGAATGCGAGCAACTACTAAAGCAGTATGATGAGTCGGGCGACCCAGATGTGGCTGACCATCTCATTGCCTCCCTGGATGCAGCACGCCAAGCCCGCTGGCAACAACTTATGCAAAGTCTGAACTTCACCCACTCAAGTAGGAAGGCCTGGAAGCTTCTTCATAGTCTGGGTGCTGGTAGCCAACCCCCTCCCATCTCCCATCCTCCCGTATCTCCAAACTCAGTGGCCAGTCACCTAACTCAAGTTGGATGTGCTAAGATCGACCCAGTCTGGAAAAGAGAAATTTCCCATGAGTGGTCATCCCACTTCCGTTAATCTTGTCCATCTCCAAAACTCTCTCCCTTTACACTGTCTGAACTGGAAGACGCTTTGAAGAGGGTTAAACCGGGAACAGCTGCTGGCTATGATAACATCACCCCAGAACTCATTCTTAACTTGGGCCCCACAGCAAAGAAGTGGCTCACTACATTCCTGTCCCACATCTTGGAATCCGAATCTATGCCCAAAATTAGGCGTCGTGTGAAGATAATAGCAGTTTTGAAACCAAAGAAAGACCCAACACTGGCTGCCAGCTATAGACAAATTTCTCTCCTCTCCATGTGTTACAAACTCCTTGAGAGGCTGCTTCTGTCACGTATTTCTCCTCTTACAGAGAAATTCCTATCACCCGCCCAAGCTGGTTTCCGCCCAGGAAGATCTACCTGCGAACAAGCCCTGGCTCTCTCAACTTACATTGAAAATGGATTCCAGAAGAATTTAAAGACGGGTGCTGTCTTTGTTGATCTCACAGCAGCCTATGACACGGTATGGCACCATGGTCTCCTAGTCAAGATCTCAAGATGCCTGCCTCCATGGGTGGCCAACACTATATCGTTTCTTCTCCAAAACAGAAGATTCTGGGTGCATCTGGGTGACAAGTCTAGCAGATGGAGACTTGTCTCAAGTGGCCTCCCCCAGGGCTCTGTTCTGGCTCCTACGCTATTTAATATTTACATCAGTGACCTTCCAGAAACTTCTTCAAGGAAGTTCATCTACGCCGATGACATCTGCTGTGCAACTCAGGCATCCAAGTTTGACATCCTCGAGGAAACACTCACGAAAGATATGTCTCTGATATCTGACTACTGTAAAAAATGGCGACTAATCCCTAGCAATGCAAAAACAGTATCATCTGTTTTCCATCTACACCATGCCTCGGCCTCAAGTGAGCTTAATGTGCAGCTTGGCGATACGAGAATCCGGCATAAAGCCCAGCCAGTCTATCTTGGTGTTACTCTCGATCACACTCTGTCATTTCACAAACATCTCATGAAAACTGCAGCAAAGGTGGGCGTGAGGAATAACATCATTGCAAGACTGGCCAGCTCCTCATGGGGCGCGAGTGCTTCCACACTACGATCATCATCTCTGGCATTATGCTATTCCACTGCAGAATACTGTGCCCCAGTATGGTTCCGTAGCCCCCATGTCCACTTGGTCGATTCCAAATTATATTCCTCCATGAGGATAATTTCTGGAACCATCCATTCCACCCCGGTTCCATGGCTGCCAGTTCTTAGCAACATCGCCCCGCCAGATATTCGTAGGGATGCCGCATCATCTAAGTTCATTTCCCACGTCTACACTCAACCGGACCTGCCAATATACGTGGATATCTTCGCCCTCCCTGTCCAACGCTTGACGTCTCGTCACCCAATCTGGTCTCCTACGCCTACACTGAACTTCTCTGTTCCAGACTCTTGGAAACAGAGTTGGCAGTCAGCTGAGGTAAAGAACAAACACCTCATCACAGACCCCTGCAAGCATCAACCCGGCTTTGACCTAGCACGTTATAATTGGGCCCTCCTCAATCGCTATGGAACAGGCCATGGCCGGTGCGCCGCTATGTTCCATCGCTGGGTAGCCAGAGATGACCCGAACTGCCCCTGTGGCTACAGACAGACTATGACCCACATAGTCAACGACTGCCACCTCTCCAGATTCAAAGGAGGTCTCAAAACTTGACATCAGGCTCAACCTGACGCTGTTGACTGGCTACGGAAGAAGGGCAAACGCTAGAAGAAGATTTGAATAAACTCACCTGGCCTCTCCCAGTCTTAGCCTCACCTGAAAAAAAAAAAAAAAAGAACACATGCTTTATTGCCTTGGAGGAAGGGCTTACAAACAATAAATCCTTCTCCTAAAGAAACCTTATATAGGTGTGGGGAGATAGCATGGTTATGAAATGGTTATAAAAAAGATTTTCATGCCCAAAGCCCCAGGTTCAATCCCCAGCACCACCATAAGCCAGAATTGATCTGTGTTCTGGCAAAAAACAAACTAACAAACACACAAATATACACCTCATATATGAACATGCTAGCTGCAGGACATGTTGTTCAGTTCCCTTCTTCCCTTAAGCTTCCAAGTATGAGGCTTTTCTGTCTAGTTGATTAAAGGAAATACCTTTCATAGGTGTAGACATGCTTTTGTTAAATAAATTTTATTTATTTTTCTCTTAAGCATCACACTCATGATTAGCTACAGCTAAATTTGAATTACAGACTAAACATTGTCAGCCTGGAAACTGGGCTAGAGGCAGGAAAGTGACTGAGCCACCTTGATGTCACAGGTTTCTGAACAGGAGGGGAAAACTAAAGCCATGTCCACATAAGGACAGAAGAGAAGTGGTCTCAAATAGATGAAATTAGATGAATGAGACAAGAGATAAAGTGGGGGTAGGGGAAGATTTGGACAAAGGTAGAAAGAAAATCCAGGAACCACTATAAGAATGGGACATAACCCTTCCCACTAAGTCTACACTTACTGCTTTTAATGAAAAATAAAGGACCTAGAGTCGGGCAGTGACACACCCAGTTAAGTACTTTTATTTATTTTAAGAATTACTTTTTAAAACTTTATTTATTTTCTATGATAGGACAGAGCAAAATTGAGATGGAAAGGAGATAGAGAGGGAGAGAGAGACAGAGAGCCATCTGCAATACTGCTTTACTGTTCATGAAACTTTCCCCTTGCAGGTAGGAACCTGGGGCTTAAACCAGGGTCCTTGTGCATAGTGATAAGTGCACTTAACCAGGTTAGCCCCCTAAGTACATTTATTATCATGCACGAGGACCTGGGTTCAAGACCCTGGTCTCCATCTATGAAGAGGAAGCTTCACAAACCTTGGTACAGCCCTCTCTCTCTCTCTCTCTCTCTCTCTCTCTCTCTCTCTCTCTCTCCCTCCCTCCCTCCATCCCTCTCAATTTCTCTCTTGCACTGAGCTCCAGTGACAACCCTGGTGGGAAAAAAGAAAAGCCTGTAATGGTGGCTGGGTGGGAGGTTCTCAGTCAAACTGTAGGAGGCAGGTGGCATGTGCTTCTGTGTGAGATCCCAATTATAATGTGGTTTAGAGTAAGGCTGTGTCTTCAGTTGTGCCATGTACTGCTTCTAAGTGGTTTAGTTACTCTCTCTCACTCTTTTAATATTTTATTTATTATTTATTGGGTAGCGATAGAAACTGAGGGGGGAAAGGAAATAGAGGGGAAAAGGGAAAGAGACACCTGCAGCCCTGTTTCGCTGCTCATGAAGCTTCCCCCTCTGAAAGTGGGGAATGGGGGCTTGAACCCGGGACCTTGTGCACAGTAATGTGAGCTCAACTAGGTGTGCCAACACCCAGCCCCAGTTGTTTGCTTCTCCATGCCTCAGTTTCCTCCTCTCTGTAATGGAGATGATGAAATCTATATCAACAGGTTCTTATGAAGACAGAGGGTATAAGTAGGCACATAATATTTACTATACTGCTATATACAGTAGGTGCTCTGTAAGTGTAAGTCCTTGGTATTCTTTCAGAGGGAAGGAAGCAGTTTACACTAGAATCATGAATCCTTTTCTTGTTTTTTTTTTTTTCTTTTTTTAAAAATTTTTGAACAGTTGTATTTGATATAGTAATACAATATTAACATGGGGGAACACAACAAGACAAAAAAACAGTAAAAAATATAGAGAAAATTCTTCTCAACAATGCAGGAGGCAGTGATTAGAACAATGGTACATAGCTAGGACTCTCATTGAGTTGTATTCTTCCTATTTCAAGTACATTCAGAATTCTGTAACTACAAAACATTACTTATGTACATTTCAACTATTTTATATCTTTAACATTCTTGTTAGCTTGCAAATACAGATTACAGGCCACATTTTTTTAGTGCATTATTTGTTGTGCAGGAACCATCTTTTTTTATTATTATTTAAGAAAGGATTAATTAACAAAACCATAGGGTAGGAGGGGTACAACTCCACACAATTCTCACCACCCAATCTCCATATCCCACCCCCTCCCCTGATAACTTTCCCACTTTCTAACCCTCTGGGAGCATGGACCCAGGGTCATTGTGGGTTGTAGAAGGTGGAAGGTCTGGCTTCTGTAATTGCTTCCCCGCTGAACATGGGCATTGACTGGTCGGTCCATACTCCCAGTCTGCCTCTCTCTTTCCCTAGTAGGGTGTGTCTCTGGGAAAGCTGAGCTCCAGGACACATTGGTGGGGTCTTCAATCCAGGGAAGCCTGGCCAGCATCCTGGTGGCATCTGGAACCTGATGATTGAAAAGAGAGTTAACATATGAAGCCAAAGAAATTGTTGAGCAATCATGGACCCAAAGCTTGGAATAGTGGAGAGGAAGTGTTAGGGAGGTACTCACTGCAAACTCTAGTGTACTTCTGCTTTCAGGTATATATTTTGCAGTAGTTTATGGATACGTGTGAACATATGCTCTCTCTCACAGAAACTGGTGTATATCTAGGTTTTGGGTCTTTGTTAGAAAGTGAACCACCTGCGATGGAATTAGAGTATACTATGAAAGGAAAGGTCTCACCCAAGTAATGAAGCTGAAGGGTTGTCATTCCACACGTGAAGTCTCTGGACACAGTCTGAAGTGAAGCATGTTGAGGTGGCAATCGTTGCGTTGATTAGGTTGTGATTTGTGAATCCTTTTCTTTGAAGGTAAATAAAATATTAAAATATTTGGAGCAAGAGTATAAAATAAAAAGTAATATTTGTAAAATCCCTGTGAGAAATTTCTTCTGGTCCAGAAAGTTTGCTTATTTTGCCATTTACTGTCTTTTCAGAGAACAGTTTTTCTCAAGCAAGGAAAGCAATCAGTACTGAGTCTGAAGAGGGAAGAGGTTATGTTTGAATATCCACCCAGTCCATTATTTCTGACCCAGCTAACCCTACCAGGACAGCCTGAAGGTGCTTCTTTCCGAGCTAGTGCTCTCTTGGTTGGAGAAAACTCAACTGGAGCCGATCTAGGCTGCTGTGTGGGAGAGGGATCCAGAACTCATGCCGCACTAACTTCGCAGGAGATACACTCTGGAACTCTCGGAGCCGGAAAACAATTTCCAAGTGTCTTTAATCAGAAGAGCAGCTATTTTTATACTCTCCAAGTAGGGTGGAAACAGGATGTGACATAGAGAGGGTGGAGCAAAAGGTGACTGGTGGACTGGTGGAAGATCAGGGTGTGACAAGGAGAGGATCAGGGTGTGACAAGGAGAGGGCGTGGAGCAGGTGAGAATTCTACCACTAAACCACCAATGCCCTGGAGGCAGTGTGGTGCTTTATGTAAATGTAAAAGTGATTTATGTAAATAGACCAAACCTTTGAGTGGGATCAATCAATCCCTATATAGGCATATGGTTAAGCAGAAGCCAGGGGGAGCCGGCATACTACCCAACATAACCTCACAAAATGGTTTGGCTCTGATTTGTGGGCAAAGTTCTTTCTTCCAAGTACCCCCACAGTTGAAAAGTCCTGGATGGCTCCGATATTCAAGGCACTGCCCATCTTAACAGAGTGTAGAGGGAATGCCTGACTTGTTTAGCCCTGTCTTTTTTTTTTTTTTTTTTAATTATTTATTGGATTGGGGAGGGTGAGACAGAAAAGGGTAGAGAGAGACCTGCAGCACTGCCTCACCACTCATGAAGCTTCCTCCCTGCAGGTAGGGGTCGGGGGGATTGAATCTATGTCCTCACACATGGTAACGTGTACTCAGCCAGTCTTGCCACCACCCAGCTGCTGTGTAACCCTGTCTTGAGCAGGAAGTAAGAGACAAGGAAGGCCTTTGCTTCAGTTCCATCTTTTCCCATCTGAAACTGCCATTCCCTGGTTTCTGAGCTATATCCTCATCACTAAAGTAGTCAAGTTGAGGCACAAATCAAAAGAGGAGGTTAGTTTCAAATTTGGCTGAAACTAGAACAGGGCCCAACTAGGACAGAACTGAAGATTCAGTTCTTCTTTCTGGAGTTACTTAAGTACTTAAAATATTTATATTCTTTCATTCACCAATTCTTTTTTTCTAAGAATTTATCCTAAAAGAACAGTAGAGATGTACAAACACTGAAATGCTATTTGCTCTGGGCTATGCATTGCAGTGCTCAGTCTGGGAGTGACTTAGAGGAGTATTAGTTCTCTCTCTCCAGCAGTCATTTGGATTGCTCCTTCAGAAACCCCGACAAAGGTGGTGATTAAACAAAAAGGAGACTTTAAATTTGTCTAAACATTACTATGAAAGGACCCATTCATTCATTTGCTGGCCATTCATGAAGCACATACTTCTACAGGTTCTAAGTAAAACTTCCGACATGTGAAGGGCCCTACAGAGTTCTCAGAATACCATTATCTATTATCTCACCAGATTCTCATTGTGGGCAGGGTCAGGGGGTGACTTTGGCAGTTGTTCTCATGCCAATATAACATTCCAAGAGAAAGATCTTCAAATATTCTATTGATAATACGGTGTGTTTTATATTAGCAAAAATAATATTTCAGAGCTTTATAGAAATATATATATATATATATATTGGAGGGGTTTGCCTCCAGGGTTATCGCTAGGGCTCAGTGCTGGCACTATGAATCATTGCTCCTGGCAGCCATTTTTTTTTCCATTTTATTGGATAGGACAGAGAGAAATTGAGAGAGGAGGGGAAGACAGAGAGGTGGAGAGAAAGAAAGACACTTGCAGACCTGCTTCACTGCTTGTGAAGTGACCCCCCCACCCCCACAGATGGGGAGCAGGGGGCTTGAACAGGGATCTCAAACCAGGATCCTGTTGCTGGTCCCCGAGCTTTGTACTATGTGCACTTAACCTGGTGCACCACAGCCCAGCCCCCTATTGAAATATTTTTAAAGGTTTATTTATTGGGGTGAAGTGAGAAGCAGAGTATCGTAATGGCACATGTGATGCTGGGGATCGAACTCAAGACCTCATATTGAGAGTCCACTGTGCCACCTCCCAAACAGCAAAAGAAATATTAAATATTAAAACATCTTACTCTGGTAACCAACCTGAATGAATGGCAATAAGGAATTCATTTACCTATGTTGTCAACTTTCTGTAAGTGCTTCTGAAATGATGCAATTTCCTCTTTTTGCAATCCCCACTTAAAAATTTTAAAATAGGGGCTGGGTGGTGGCACACCTGGTTGAGCGCACATATTACAATGTGCAAGGACCTTGGTTTAAGCCCCCAGTCCCCACCTGCAGGAGGAAAGTTTTGCAAGTGGTGAAGTAGTGCTGCAGGTATCTCTCTGTCTCTCTCCCTCTCTGTCACTCACTTGATTTCTGGCTGTCTCTATCCAGTAAAATAAACATAATAAAAAATTTTTTTAAATTTAAAACAGTCATTATTACATCATTTCAACCAAGTATTAGTTTACCTCCCTATGTCATCTTCCAGACAATCTTTGTATGTGTATATAATTGCTATACCAGATTCAAGCCCAGCCCCTGCCATGTTGAAGGAAGTTTCAGTGCTGTGATCTTTTCCACTCTGCCTCTCTGCCTTTATATATATAAAAAAAAAAATTATGTAGCAGCGTCCCCTAGCTGGCAAATGTTTTAGGGTGTCTTTTTTTTTTTTTTGCCTCCAGGGTTATCTTTGGGACTTGGAGCTTGCACTACAAATCCACTGCTCCTGGAGGCCATTTTTCCCATTTTTGTTGCCCTTGTTGTTATTATTGTTACTGTTGCCATTGCTGTTGTTGTTGTTGGATAGGTCAGAGAGAAATCAAGAGGGGAGGGGAAGACAGAGAAGAGAAGAAAAAGATACCTGCAGACCTGCTTCACTGCTTGTGAAGCAACCCCCCTGCAGGTGGAGAGCCAGGGGTTTGAACTGGGATCCTTACACTGGTCCTTGCGCTTCACGCCATGTGCACTTAACCCGCTGCGCTACCGCCCCAGCCCCCGGGTGTTTTCTTTTGTTGTGGAGCCAATGTACAATTTCACCACTTCATGCTGCCTTTTCGTTCAGATAGTGACACAGAGATATAAATAGGCAGACACAGGTAGGGAATATGACCATAGTACCAGATCTTCCTCATGCCATAATGCCTTCCGGGGTTTAAACCTGGGCCACATGCATGATATGACCTAAGCCTTACCTGGTGATCTATTTCTTTAGCCCTAAAGCCCTGTCTTCGTAAGTATGTAATATTATATCTGGAAGTTTTCCATGACATCATCACATAGTCTTTAAGAATGCCTGTTTTGCCCCCCTGGATCATCACACAGGCTCAGTGCCTATACAGCTCCACCGTGCTTGCCAGCCACTTTTTTTTTCAGTAAAGGGTGAGAGACAGATAGAAAGGGAGAAAGAGCAGAGGAGAGATACCTGTAGCATTGTTTCACCACTTGTGAAGCTTCTCCCCTGTGACTATGTGCAATCTCTCAGGTAAACTATAATACTACCTGCCCCCCATGACTTTTTTTTTTTTTTACCAGAGTACTGCTTAGCTCTGGCTTATGGTGGTGCAGGGTGATTGAACCTGGGACTTTGATATTTTTTTTTATCTTTATTTATTTTTTGGATAGAGATAGCCAGAAATTGAGAGGAAGGAAGAGAGAGGGAGACAGAGAGACACCTGCAGCCCTGCTTCACTTGTGAAGTTTTCTCCTTGCAGGTGGGGACCAGGGGCCTTGAACCTGGGTCATTGTGCACTGTAACATGTGCACTCAACCAGGTGCGCCACCACCTGGCCCTGAACCTGGGAATTTGAAGCCTCAGGCATGAGAGTCTTTTTGCATAACCATTATGTTATCTCCCCATTCCCCATGACCATTTTTAATGACTGCAGTATTCTACCAAGTTGGATATATGATTGACCTTTAAATAGCACAGGGGTGAGGAAAACTAACTCAAAAATTTACACAATCCACCAATGTGTCCTGGAGCTCTGCTTCCCCAGAGACACACCTTACTAGGGAAAGAGAGAGGCAGACTGGGAGTATGGACTGACCAGCCAATGCCCATGTTCAGCGGGGAAGCAATTACAGAAGCCAGACCTTCCACCTTCTGCAACCCTCAATGACCCTGGGTCCATGCTCCCAGAGGGCTAGAGAATGGGAAAGCTATCATGGGAGGGGATGGGTTATGGAGATTGGGTGGTGAGAATTGTGTGGAGTTGTACCCCTCCTACCTTATGTTTTTGTTCATTAATCCTTTCTTAAATAAAAAATTTTTTAAAAATTACACAATTAAAAAAATTTTTAATTACACAATCAAAAATTTACACTTAATTTTTGACTCCCCCAATTTTTTGTATATTATATATACTTATATACTGTAGTCATATAATAAATAAGAGGGTAAATTTTATTAGAGAATCATGAGGAAGAGAAAATACATTGACAATATTTTTTATTTTTTCAATACTATTGAGTTCTTGCTTCTGTTCATAAAAAAAAATGTATACAAGTGGACCCATGCCATTCAAACTCATATTGTTCAAGGGTCAACTGTATACATGTAATTTTTCTAAATGGACTTTATAACACTTTCCCAGGACAGCCTAATCCTTCTTCGCTTACTTTAGGTGATTTACAGGCTCTGTGAAAATCTGAAACCTTCATCTGCTGCTAAGACCCACCCACCAGTGATTTGATACTTTGTGCAACACCTCCCCTGCCCTTTGTTTGGGATAAAGATAGTTTTGGGGGGAGGAAAGTCTATATTTTTAATCTCTAACATCAAGAATACTAATTGGTTTTTTACCAGCTCACTTCTTCCCCTTCCTTGTGGAAAGGTTAGAAGAGAAGGGAATGCTACAGGGGATGGAGAATGGCAAGGGCAGTGGTGCACTGGCTTAAGTTCACATAGTAGGAAGCTTAAGGACCAACACAAGGATCATGGTTTGAGCCCTCAGCTCCCCACCTGTAGGGGGGTTGTTTCGCAAGTGGTGAAGCAGGTCTGCAGGCGTCTTTCTCTCTCCCTCTCTAACTTCCCCTCCTCTCTCAATTTCTCTTTGTCCTGTCATATATATATGAAAAATATGGTCAGAGCAGTCAGAACAGCAGTGGATTCATAGGCACTGAGCTCCAGCAATAACCTTAGGGTGGCGGCAAGGGCTCCGCAAATGCAGAAGCGCCACTGGAGATGCACTTTGCCCATTATACAGTTTCTAATGGCTGCTGAGTACTGGCCCCTTAAACCCTCATGGAACCAAAGCTCACCTGCATTCTCAGGTGAGAAGTGGGAGTCAGAAGGGCTCAGCAATAGCCAAAGGTGAAAATGGCAACCTTGGGTGGAGATAGAGAATTCCAATCCCTGGACTCAGCCCACAGCAGTTGTGACTCTCTCATCAGGGCCCCTACAGCCAATCATCCAGAGCCAGCTTGATGCCCTGGGTGGGTGACCTCCATAAAACAGGTCAGGAAATCATCCAGGGCCATTTCCAGGAGCCACTGCTTTGATCCTTTGCCGCTGCTCCTGGTCACTACCCCTCCCATCAAACCGGAAATCCTGGCTGCTCCGGAAGTGGCAGTTCCTTCCTGGGACAGACTCATTCTTCCCCTTAGATCCACCCCAAACCCAGCCAGAGAGAAAGAAAAGTCTAGACTGGGACCTTCATGGGACCCTCCGAGATAGGAAGGTGTGCTTGGCAAGGCAGTGGGGCATGAACTGTGGGGGTCTGGGATGGGCTCCACAGGTTTGAATCCAGGCTTCAGATGCAAGTTAGAGCTAGTGCACATGGTGACTTCATTCATATTAGGAAAGGGGACCCACTTCTGGATGTGGTGGACCAAGGGGACCAGTAACTGGGATTCAGCCTCTCTGTACTCCTGGATGGCTGCTTTTATGCACAGCAACTGAGTGACTGACACTACTTTGGGTGAGTGGCTTGTCCAGCCTTTATTACTGTCTCAACTACTTGGCTTTGTTGAGTTTCATTTCCTCCATTTATAAAGCAGGCAAAATAATTTAACCTTTCAGGCTGGAGAAGTAACTCATTTGGATAATGTGGTGCTTTGCCACATGTGTGACCCAGTTCAAACCTGGCTTCCACCACACTGGAGGATGCTTTGGCACTATGGTCTTTTTCACTCTCTGTCTCCATCTTTAAAAAATTAAATGATGATGATGATGATGATGATGATGATGATGATGATGATGATGATGATGCAACCTCCCCCAAAGGTTATTAGAGGGCAGACAAGATAGCTCACCTGGATATGTGCTGCTTTGTCATGTTCATGACCCAGGTTTTAGCCTGGTCCTCACCTCACTGGAGGAAATTTCAGTGTCGTGGAGGTCCTGGTTAAGGGAGGAAAGAGAGAGAGAAACCAAGAGTGTGGGGGGTGGAATTAGGAAGGAAGGAAAGAAGGAAGGAAGGGAAGAAAAGATTGTGAGAAGATTCAATGGCTTGTAAACCACCTAGCATGGCGCAAACATTCAATATAATGAGAGCTGTTGTTATTAGCTGTTTAAGCTGTGGTTTTGCTTCATAAAAATAAAAAATATAGGTAGTAGGCGGTAGCACAGCGGGTTAAGTGCACGTGGCTGCAAAGTGCAAGGACCAGCATAAGGATCCTGGTTCAAGCCCCCGGCTCCCCACCTGCAGGGGAGACGCTTCATAGGCGGTGAAGCAGGTCTGCAGGTGTCTATCTTTCTCTCCCCCTCTCTGTCTTCCCCTCCTCTCTCCATTTCTCTCTATCCTTTCCAACAACAACAATAACTACAACAATAAAATAACAAAGGCAACAAAAGGAAATAAATAAATAGTTTAAAAATAAAATATATTAAAAAATAAAGAAATATCTACATCTTTTTCATACTCTCTTAAGAAGTATTTTGCCCAGGGGGCTAGGCACTGGTGCACCTGATTAAGGGCACATAGTACTAAGCACAAAGACCCACACAAGGACCTGGGTCTGAGCCCCCAGCTCTCCACCTGTTAGGGGGAATGTTTCACAAGTGGTGAGGCAGGGCTGCAGGTGTCTGTCTTTCTCTATCCCTTTCTGTCCTCCCCTTCTCAATTTCTCCCTGTTCTATTCAATCAAAAGGAAAAAATAGCCACCAGGAGCAGTGGATCCTAGTGCTGGCATTCTTCTTCTAGCGTTTGCCCTTCTTCCGTAGCCACTCAGCAGGTCAGGTTGAAAGCTGTAAGGAGCTGCTTGTTGCTGGCTTTGAAAGTGACTGGGATCCATGTGGATTCAGTCGGCTAAGAAGGATCG